>NW_022170511.1:18270553-18352876 GCF_008802855.1 Photinus pyralis | reverse complement strand
AATTCGCCCCCGGAATATTCGCCCCCAAGAAAACTCGCCCCCAAGTAAATTCGCCCCCGGACTATTCGCCTCCGTAAGATTCGCCCCAGAAAGATTCGCCCCGGAAAATTCGCCCCCAAGAAAACTCGCCCCCAAATAAATTCCCCCCGGATTATTCGCCTCCGTAAGATTCGCCCCAGAAAGATTCGCCCTGGAAAATTCGCCCCCGGCAAGTTCGCCCCCGACAAATTCGCTCCTAGAAGATTCGCCCCCGGCGATTCCGCTACCTTAGGATTCGCCCCATAAGATTTATTAATCCTCGGAGGTAACAGGGCCAGCAGTTCATAAAATGAATTTTGTTTATTTTTAATTCTTTTTGTAATAACTGTGTATACCTACATAAAGGGGGTAGAATAATAGCACTCAAATACCTGTTAACTAAAATATGAATAGGTAATTAAGATAAGGTTAAATAAATGTAAGGGTGATTTGCAAAGGATTTGACATCCAAAGGAAATAAATCCTGTATTCTCAATGACTTAATGACTTCTATTATTTCAGACATGACATATGGAAAATCCCCTTAACTCTTGTATTACAAAAGAAGGTAATATATAATCTAATTTAAATGACATTTTTGATTGACTGAGTTGTTAGCTTCTTAATTTCTTCCTAACAGAACGTTTGATGGCTCGTTTGGTCATTGGTGGTGTATTTGTTTTGAAACTTTTTATGTTCCTACTTGTTATATTTTGGCGCGAATACGAACTTTGATTTTTGGTTAACGATTCTACGGCCTTTTTTTAACTTTCGGATCAATACTTGGCTTGAACACGGATTTTGAGTTTGGTATAAACCCGTGTGAAAAAATAGTTTTTAGTATTGAAGAAGATCGGTTTCAAGTAGTGTCGGTAAGTTTTGTATTATATTTTTTAATTAGGTAGTTAGATTTACTTAAAAAAACGAATTTTGTGTACGATTTTCTAAGATTTTAAATATTACAATCCTAATAGAGTTTATTTTATTGTAAATCAAACACAACATTTCACCTTTCGTAAATACAAAAATCTGGAAATCAAACTGACAACAACAAAAAAAGAACTCTTATGGCATCAGTAATAAGAACGTGCCTGTATTGTCATTTTTTTTACATAATAGTAGGACACAAAGTATATACTAAATTCATTGTTTTTTTAAGGTCTAAATTTTTGGTAAATGGTCAACGTTCAACATTTTTTGATCTCAAGTGGATACTTTGGACATTTTAAAATTTTTATGGCATTTGCACATTTTTTACCAAAATTCTCAAATTTAAGGCTAATCCGACGGGCTGAATTTGAAACGAGTACAAGAGTACCCTAACAGACTATACTGCATTCATTATAAGAAGGTAGTAGATGGCGCTGTGTTTAAAGATAGACGTACACAAGATAAATATAAAACCGCACCAAATTTGAAAAATATGAATATAAATCAAAAGATTTCACATTTGGATCATTGAAATTGACATCTAATGTCAGTTCGACAGTTTAATTCGTAACCGAAACTACTAACATAACAAGATTGGTCTCGCACTTTATTTTTCGGCGTAATACAGACTCGTGGTTTAACCAATCACAGTGAAGGTCAAAGCTTCCCTATGATTTCTACCACTACCTTCTTAAAATGAATAGAGTATAGTTGCTACTTAACTAATAAATATATAAGTAAATTTTTTTTATATTTAAAAAAAATGGGACGTTTTGAGTTAAATTTTTTTAGATTATTTTAATTTTGATTTGATACTTCAGCAAACTTCATCAATGTTGGTGTTTTTCAACACAAATTTACATCAAATTTGGACCAATTTTCAAATGTAAGTCTAAAGAAAGAATCATCCTTTGTTTATACATTGATGCCAAACACATTTCAATACATCCATAAATGGCTGAGTATTTAGACTCCTTTGTAAACGCAATTTGTTGTAAAATGTATTGTAAACATACGGTTGACGTTGAACCGTTGAATCAGCCTTTTACAGGTGAGAGACTATTGAATATGAACAATTTCGAGTCTCGCCGTATTGAGTTCCAAATATCGTAATTTTTGCAAATATTTATTTAATTAATTTAAACCAACCTATTACTTCCGAGGGTTAATAAATGTTATGGGGCGAATGCTACGGGGGCGAATTTGTCGGGGCGAATATTCCGGGGGCGAATTTGTCGGGGCGAATATTCCGGGGGCGAATTTGTTGGGGGCGAATTTACTTGGGGCGAATATTCCGGGGGCGAATTTACTTGGGGGCGAATATTCCGGGGGCGAATTTACTTGGGGGCGAATTTTCGGGGGCGAATTTACCGGGGCGAGTCTTCCGGGGCGAATTTACCGCACACCCTTACTACACTACAACCGACAGCGTTGTAAAGCAGTAAGGATTGCCAAAGCAAACGCAGCGTACATTTTGCCATACCTTACTGCAGTGCAACCTGGTACTGCGTTGCACCGTAGTAAACAATGCCATTACGCCACCCGGTACGTAAAATCAGGATTATCCAAGCAGTTCACCATAACAATATTCCTCCGAAAGGTTATCGCAACACAGTAATTCAAGTCTTGCAGGTAAATAATTTCTATGTAGGTCATGAGTAATGTGTCACTCGATGTCTTCTTCATACGATGGTGATCAAGTAATTTTTCAGTACAAATTTTGCATAGATTGGTATTTCACAAAAGGATACCGATGATCTACATCAAAGATCAAGAGAGGGAATAATACAGAAAGGTACTGTGACTTTGTAGAGACAGTGGCGACAATAAAGTGTCTAATTGTTGATTGGTTGTTGAGATCGGCGGCCATGTTGCATCGAGTATAGATCATATTGTATTGTAGTGTACGATGCAACATGGCGGCCGGATTCATATTGTCGCCACTGTCTCTATAAAGTCACTGTACAGAAAAAGATACATTCAGGTGACGTCTAGCGGGAAAAGAAGAAAAACTACAACGAACTTGCACGAGAAATATACAGAAGCCGTAACGGTTATTAAATTTATGTAACAAATTTTAAAATCGTTACAGATGGCTCTTAGAGGGTTGATGGGGAGTTCCCTCTAATGTCATTTTAGTTCCTTTTTTCTTTCCCAAAAACTATTTTGGCCATTTTTTTATATCATTTTATAGACAGATAACGGGAACAGGAGTGGATGAGAGTTGAAATTTCTAAGATGACGATAACTATTTATTTTGATTTATGTGCTAACGTTTGTGCCGAATTTTCATTCGGATGTGTATAATTAAAAACTTGATTTGCGTAATACTTACTTCGTTCAATTCATGATTAACTCATCCATAAACTTAGGTATTTCATTCACCCAGAAATCAGGGGGACAGTCAAGTGGTTTGCCTAAAGTAAGTACCAAACACCGGCTACAATTTAGTGTAAAAAAGAGAGGTCGACGATAAGAGAAGTTGTCAGGAAATTTCAAATCCAAGTTATTGGTCAATGTCATTGAAGGAAAATCTGCTACCATTATTTCGACTAATAACCCTGCTCATATTATATTCGTAATATGTATATTGAGTTCAATTGGTAGGAATGCAGGTAAATACGTATTGTATATAATTCACATATCAACGGTTTCATTAGAATTTACATGTATACACAATGCTCACTCGTTGGAATGTAATCGTACAACGTACCTTCCAAAAGCTCTTCATAGCGTCAAAGCCAAGCATTCAAATGCAAAGCAATATTCATATACAGATTTATCGATCTCACCGGCTTGCCGGTCTCTATTTCAATTTCAACACAACGCTCCTGATCCAAACTATTAATTAATAGATGACCCAGTTAGTAATGGAGAGGCTCTCTAAATCTTCCTAACCCACCCCCAGGATCAATCACCTTATAAGATCCATTGACATACTTCCTACGAGGATTAAATTAATAAATCTCGTTCAATTATTTCGTCGGGGGCGCGTTTACAGTTCAAGTTAAAGTTAAACTATCAATTTAACTCTATTCAACTTTTTAGGCTTTAATTACTTTCGAGCTTAGCTCCGAAAGCCCAACCTGAAAAGTTAATTATGGATTAAGGGAATTAAAGAACCCACAATAAAACTTGTTTAGCTTTCATTTTCCGCCTTCGGCCACCTCTTTTATTAAATTAATTTTTCCGTATATACGTTCGATGAAATTCAAGCATTTGGCGAATTTATCTTTTACTACCACGGTCCGAATTACGGGTCGGAAAATATTCGAGGTATTCCAAGATGGGAGTGCTATGAAGGAATATTTGCTGGACTGGGCAGGATCACAAAGGAAATGTGCGACAAAGAGCTTTACTAATTTCATTTACTACTGGAAACGTTTGATTAGGTTTGTTAGTGAAGTAAACCGAATGTGAGTTCCAGTTGGGTTACATCAAATCCCATTAACACTGATCTAATCTTTTCAATTGAAGTTAGTGTAAATGTATTTCGGTGCCGCAATCCATTTACAGAGAGGAAATTAGTGTTGAACGGTACAAAATGTGCTGAACATATTTTCAGTGTTTTTTTTTACGTTAACGTTCTATCGGATCCAGTCAGATTGAAATACAGAAATACGCTAAACTTTAAGAAAGGGTTATTGGTGTCACGTAAAATGTAAGTAACATTTAGGCGACTAAACGGGAGCAAATCAGCCGCAACCCCAGAGTACAAAGGGCGAAGGGGGTTTGTGGATGGACAAAATTTTAACTTCTATTTTACCGATTCTGACTTCTTTTTCGATTGTGATGATTTTATGTATAAAGAGCGGTCTCATTATTTGACAAGATTTTTTACATTTTGTTGGTTGTTCTGTGGGCGAGTGGTTTTTAACAACGGTCTTGACTTTGTAGTTTGAAAGCTTGCGGTACCGGTGAGTCGTGGGATGTGGCGCGATTAGTTCAGATTACAGGAAGATTTGGTTTATTTTACAGTCGTCATTATCGAGGCTGCTATGTAGCGGAAGTGTAACAGGAAATTACTCTACATTGAGTCGATTCGTGGCTGTCGTGTAAAATTAGTTGATGGAAACAGTTTTCGTCGCGGAATGAGTGTCACTCAAAAAAGAACAGAAATGGGTAGTCGGCTATACGGAGAGATCGCTGTAATTTAGCGCAAGGTGTTTGATTTCTGTTAGAAAATTGAACCTTGAACAGTGAGCGAAGATAAATGGACCACCTGTAATTTACCATAGGGTTGATTTTATTTCGTGTTATTCGAACTCGCGTCGAGCCGTTAGCGTAGTTAAGGCGCCCATCTGCAATTTATCACAGGTTGTGCTTTTATATATTGGTGTGACACTAATAAACCAGAGTGTATATTATTTATGGAAAAAATGGCATGCGCCTACAGTAGCGAAGTTTTAAGTCTATGTAAACACAAACGCATATAATTTCAAACGCGTTTTAAAGTCATTATTTACGAATTAGAAACTATTACGATAAATACGAACAATAGTGGAAGTTTTAAACGCGCGAAATTAAATTATGTGGCCTTGAAAACTAGAAAAATTGTTTGATTGTATCTGAGTTTTTAGTCTTTGAAGTTTCATAAATTTGGATCTCCATAGAGGCGGTCGTACGCAACTTAATTTTTTTTAAGTGCACTAAAAGAAAGCCCTATTCATTCTCTATGCACTGATAAAAATAGGTTGCCATGACTACAATCGTTTTCAAATAATCAATTATCATCCGCCATTTTTTTTCTTAAAGTCAAACTAACTTAAAACCCATAAATGGCAGATATCGACATATGTGTATCAAAAGAACTGAAATTTCACGTAGAATCCAAAAATCCAATAAAAAATAGGGGTTGCTATTTAAAATAACGAAGTTACTGGCCGGAAGTGCGGCAATTTTGAAAATATTTTACATCGTTTTGGCCTTCAAAGTAACTCCTAAGTACAAATTTTCAAAAACCTATCTATTTTACTTTCCCAGAAACGTTTAACTAAAGCTCCCAAAAAAACACCCTGTACAGTGGGAACACAATATTGAGAATGAACCAGATTTACAGGACGAATAAAATGTACAGGGTCTCCAAAAGGTGTACAGTCTATGATTGACAGAGTCTGAACAACGTATAGGATCTTATATATTTCACCGAATCGTCATCTTCTTAACATTGTAATTTCCATGCAAGAGTTTAGCGCAATTTAATATCTACAGGATCTTCACATAATGCACAAAATCTATACATAATGCATAATGTAAAATCTGTAGAACGTACGAGATCTAATGGCCCTACCGTATCTAGAGGAGAATTTATAGACTTGGTTTCTTCGCTGGAAAATATTTTCAAGTTCTAAAAATGACCAACAGAGGGCGTAACTGCCATCTTAAATTTTAAAATTGCATTTTCTTTCAATTTCGCAATATAGCAGTTACTACGACCGTTCCGTGGTCCATCTTCTTTTTTTGCAAAAAGTTAAAGTCTCACCTAGTGCGAAGATTAGCGTATTACGAACATGCAATAGAAGAAGTATTTAAACGAAGGTTGCCACACTGAATGCCAGTTATATGTGATCTTAAACAATCAAATAATTTCGCGAGACAATTTAAGGTAAAGGTATCATTTTTAGCGCATTTCCACAATAAAAAAAATGCGCTATTGTGGTCACTTTGTCCGTCCGTCCGCTCGTTTTGCGACGCTACTAGTTCTTTATCTTAAGAGCTATTGTTCTACTTTTTTCGCTATTTGGTTCGTTATGGTGTCGAGTCTTGTACCAAGGAAGGATTTTTTCTGTACCGCTTACAAAAAAAGTTGTAAAAAAAAAACAAAAAACCGTTTTTTACATGTTCCATAATTTTACACTTTTGCCGTTTGCCATATAATGGATTTATGGCTCAGTGGTAAGAGCATTGGGTTATAAATCCGGAGGTCGGGTGTTCGAACCTGGGTTGAGGTGAATTTTTCATCTGTGGCGGAGATGGATATTACCTTAGACCAGTTCCGAGCATTCTACCGGCTACTCCAAATTGGTTTTCCTGCAGTTTTCCTAATTCGTAAGGTAAATACCGGAGTAGTATAGACCATCTTAAGACCTTCTGCAGAGGCACCTCTAAATAGCATTATGCGGGTCACTCTGTAATTGGGCGCATGCCTGTTGAGGACCCAAAACAAGAAAGGGATAATAAAAAAATAAAAAAATAATACGCAATGCCAAAAGTTGAGTCGAATCGATTCAAAATTTACAGTGCCCTTTTCGCATCTCGACCATTTATAAACGGAATTGCAAACTTTTTTAATTATAAAAGTATTTAAATGAAATTTGATACATAGCCACTTGGAATAAAAGCAAATTTAACGCCAATTTCAAAATTTGGTTTTGCGCATGCACAATGCCAACTTTCTTATTTATGGAGGGATTTTAATGAAATTTGATAAATAACCACTTGGAATAAAAGCAAATGTAACGCCAATTTCAAAATTTGGTTTTGCGCATGCGCAGTGCCAACTTTCTTATTTATGGAGGGATTTAAATGAAATTTGATACATAGCCACTTGGAATAAAAGCAAATTTAACGCCAATTTCAAAATTTGGTTTTGCGCATGCGCAGTGCCAACTTTCTTATTTATGGAGGGATTTAAATGAAATTTGATACATAGCCACTTGGAATAAAAGCAAATGTGACGCCAGTTTCAAAAATTGGTTTTGCGCATGCGCAGTGCCAACTTTTTTAGTTATGGGCGCATTTAGATGAAATTTTATACATAGGCACTTGGAATAAAGGAAAAGCGAATGCCAGTTTCAAAATTTAGGTTTGCGCATGCGCAGTTCCAACTTTCTTATTTAGAAAAGCATTGTAATGAAACTCTTCTTATAAACTGAAATTGAAGTAGCACGTCAAAAATGGATTGCACATGTGCAACGCTATCTTTCATATTTGTGGCCGGATTTTTACAATTTTAACAAAAGTTGCATCTTACAAATAGGAAATGAATGCAAGTGGAAATGCACTTTATGTAAATCGTTTACGATTACTTTTTAACTTGTTTTACGTTACAACAACAATGATGAAAGGAGTTGAGTGCGTTTTATCGAGAAAATTAGAGGGTAATTGTTGTCGTTTAGTGTGTGGGAATGTGACTAATTAAATTACTTTTGAAGTGATTTCACATTGAACGTTTCAACATTGCGGTGCTGTGGTTTTTCGAAAGCGACAAACAGTTACGTTGTACCTACATAACCGAAAATGGCCAGTCTTGTTAAATAGGAAACGGGTAAACCACGTCAAATTTACCTCATAAATAGAGCGCTCTTGCGGTTCATTATATTGCCCGTAAATTTCTCGCAATGCACGAAAGGTTTGTCAAACAGCACATGCAGCTTGATCATAAATTTTATGAACTTCTACTCCTATCAGAGCACCATATATCTTAATAACTTGCTGTAAAACTGAGGTAACAAAGTCTGTGCATTGTATGCCAAATCATGATTAAATTTGAATTGATCGTGCAAAATAAGTACAGACAGTAAAACGTTTCCTGAACAATTCTGATAAATTGGAAAGAGTAAATGATGAGCAAAAGATATTATCCTCCATCAAAATAATGACAGGCGTAAGCTGAGTTTTATTGAAGTATATTTAAATTCCGCTTATATATTATGAAATAATAAAATCCTTATTTAATGGTTTCCAGCACGGAAATTAGAGTGTTTGTGAAGTAAAGATAAAAAATGAAGGCAAGGAAACTTTAATTGTTGGACTACTTTAGTTAATGGTTGGGTAGATCATCATCAATTAAATAAGATGTCTCGCGAAGAATGGAAAAATTCTCGCTGCGGTTATGCTGCCATCCCAACTTGGAATTATTACTTAAATGTGTGGGTCCAAATTGTTTATGGCAAACCTTTCTCGTACCTTGCAAAATATGTATAAAATATGTGTACAAAATAGCACGAACTCTGAAAGGCATTCGTGGAGTAATTTCCTGGCATCGGGATACAATTTCCGTGGATAGAAGTTTTTATGTTTATGATCGCTGCAAATCTCGTGTTCGCTATATTTCTTTCTGCTATTTTGTAGTTGTAACACCATATTAACGAAAGAGGTTGTAATAGTTAGATAAGGTTGCTGAGACATTTGTTTTTCTTTGACCTAGAGAAAACCTGGTGTTTTCCCAAGTAACATTAAGTTCGATATATATCGGCTCAATTTAAGTACATGCCTCGATCTCCAGTGAAAAATTGCAAATAAACGTAACGCGTTGCGTTCTAACATCTTCACCAGGAACGAGTGCCGTGACGTCATAAGCTGAAGAACCTAGCTACCCAAATAGTTATTTATACATCAAGGGCATTAAGGTGATATTTATGCCGAGGGCCTCCGGTCCGGGGGATTGTAAGTCGCTCAAGGGTTAAATATCGAGTAATGCCTGAGGTGCATACAAAATTTTATTTTTCATCGTTTCAAATTCATACGGATCAAGTAGCATCTTTTTTTTATTACATAATATAATTCCATCAATATATTTGACAGGCCGTTTGATGGCATAATGAGATGACAATCCATTATGCCCCCTCATTATGCCCTTGGGCGTCATAGACTGCTTTCTATATCTCATGACAGATATAATTGGCATATAATAGGCAAATGAAAAATAAATGTGTTATATATACGAAGGGAAGTAAGCTACAATATTCATATACTTATTATCAAAAATGTTCTTATTTTCGTAAATACCCCACTGGAAGAAAGTACAAGTTAGTAAATGAGCAGTAAGACAATTGAAGCAGATAACTAAAGTACGCATAATGTGACATTTTCTTATTTTTTCTTTGTTATTTGAACATTAAATTTGTTTCGGGGTAAATTTAATTTTTCTGTAAGGAATTTTGGGGAAAGTTCTGGGTTTTATTTTAGGTTTATGATTATTATTATTATGATCGTTACACGTGTTCATGTCAGTTTGGGCAAGCCTAGATATAGTAGTGGTAGTTAATTTTGGCACCCAATAAGGTTTGGTGGGATACCAGGATTTTTTTTGTTTTTAGTGTGTGTTCTATTTGAGATATTAAAGTTAATAAGAAAAAAAGGAAAGAGAGAGTAGCAGTCGTGTAGGGTGTAACGGTTAGTTACATTATAAGGGTTGAAGACTCTCGCCAGTAGTAAACAAAATTGATCCTCTACGGCACATTTTAAAAATTCTTCTATCACAATTAATCTTACGTCTACCTCTGTAATAAAATTTTTAAATTAAAACTTGACGCTTTGATTTGACTACATAACATATTAATATGTTTCATATAATTTGCGATATCGTGGTTTGTTATCTATGCCATCTTTCTCTACGTCAGCATTTCACAGGTCCTAAAGTTACAACATCTGCAAATCTTAAATTTCTGAGTTTGTCAAAGGTTTCATTTAAGAGGGCGATGAAAAGGACAATACTTACAAGTAGGTCGTGATTCTTTAGTTACCTGTCGTATTGTAATACTTATATACTGCTTACCGAACATTTTTTTTAAGTTTTGTGCTAGATATTTAGTTACGAGCATAGGATAATACATGTTTATGTTGTTTATGTATATATGGTTGTCATTGCAATTTTATTTTATACCTAGATTTTATTGTGGTTACAGAGGGAAGAACAAATAACTGTCTTCAGTTTATCTGACCCTGTGCATTCGAATTGAATATGGTGTAGGAGCCTTCAATATTCAATAAAAGCTATTATTATTATTATTATAAATACAAAAAAAACATCTCGTGGCACATATCAGTTATAATTTTCCGCAAAGGATCACTTACATGAAACATAAATTCCGAACTAATGATCAAAATTCCTTTATATGCATCCACTTATACTAATTAAATTCAATACAGATTACCGACTATACTTTCGTTGGAATATGGCCCACCCTTGAAAAAGGCTCCCACCAAGAAAAATTGAAAACTGGATCGCTTTCCAGTGATACGGGTGTACCCTTTTGTGAGTTGCTCTTGCACCAAATTGTCTCTCGCAGTAGGGGAACCTTTAGGATAATGAAGCTTGTATTTACCTCGATCGCGTTCAAAAGTTGCATCAAATTCTCGAAGGAAATAACTCGCGGTGTTGCTTGTGCACAAAAATAAACAGCCAAATTCCAAACTACCTTGCACATGATAATTGTTTGGGCTTATGATCTGAGTTTGTACGTATGAAACATTCCACTTTAAATACGATTTCGGCGTCTTTCATCGTCTACGACGCGTTCGTTTAATTTGCCTTTCTAATCTAAGTTATACGTGCACATACACGAGAACTGCGTTGCGCACTTTTTCTCCAACGTTTTATCCGCAACAATTGCGTACACGAGTTTAAAATATGGCCCCACTCCAATTCAGACCCACTAACGATTTAAGTTTTATTCTCCAGTAAGAGTTGTTTGGGACTGTCTCGCGCGATTTAACCTGAACGGAAAATCGGAACTCTTTCCTTTCCCTTTCTAAGTTACTAATGTACGTGCCCAACTACAAAGACTAAACGGAGCCAAAGCCTGTGAGACAATAATCTGCTCGTGGTTCATTTCCCTACATCCGTCTCTAAACGACTCTACGCAACCTCGCACCTAGCCGGGGAGCGGAATAATTGCGGCAAAGTGCACGCTTTTCTAACAACGTTCGTTTTATTGCTATACTCACTCGCGTTCACCTTTCGTATAAAGCGGTACATACGTATTGTTGTGTAAACCGCAGGGGGGTCCCGTTTCTCTAGGTTGAAATATTGCCGACAATGAGAGCGAGTCACCCTGTAGTTGAAAATTTACGTGCTGTAAACGTAATTTAGGTTTCGCATTAGAAGTTTCAGGTGAGACATCTTGTTTTGTATTTAACGAGATTGAGAAATTTAAGGAACATTTAATTTGAAATCGAAGTAAGAAAAACTGGACAAATGTGTGTGTAAAAGCCGATATCGGACAAATTAATTCGCCGGTCGTAATAAAATAACACATGTATGATAAGAGTGCACATATGGGGATCAATTTGATGACGGAGTTGGCTGGTCGTTTTACGGGTTAATGGAGTGGAGATGATGAATGCTTAAATAAGTGGAGAAAGTTAAGGACGCGGCTGGTCGGATCATATTAACAGCGTGCGTAAATCATTTTTACGTGAAATTTGATACGCTTATTGTTCCAGTCATACTGTGAGTACTCAATTTTTATTTTTTGAGATCTCTTGAATTGGTTTATTCCGTTCTGTGAACGGGTTGTGTACAAAAAGGCGTTATGTCGCCTTAGAATTTTTATTACAGGGTTTTGTACTTGTGTTTCGTTTGTTTGATAAAAAATAAATAAATAGTGGGTATCGTTTACGAAGTATGTAGAGCTGAATTGTATTAGAATTTAAAGGAGGGGGATGCTCAGATGCAGCATAATGCTACCACCCTATACCTTATAATTCTCGACAATTAAAACCGCGCTACTATAAAGAACAGTCGCGTTCGCGGGCTCCCGTTACAATTAGTATTCAAGTGTAACCGTATGACGGACCTTATGTTGTGAATAAGGGATAGATACACGTATGAGTTAAGTGTTAAGAGTTAAGGGTATGAATAAGATAAGAGGAAGGTTTCAGGCTGATTTTTTCTAACAAGACGTTGAAACATTTGATACTTAAAAAATGGGGGTGTGTTCGCTAGTTTGTGAAGTGCCGTCTTTCGAAATATGGAAGTGGAACGCGACAAGGCGGGGTGAAGAAAAGAAGAGGGACCGGGTCATTCAACTTGCATAATCATAATATCTCATTCATTTTTTATTCCCATCTTCAATTCAGAATTAGCCGACCTGCGTAGCTCAGATGAGTTTACGTTAGTAGCTCTAACTTTTGCTACAAGGGTCGTGGGTTCGAACCCCAGGTAAGGCATGGCTGTTTGTGATTGTATAGTGGGTTGAGTGGGGAGAATAGCTAATTAGCTAACACTGCGCCTACTATAAAATAAGGGCAATAAAAAAAATTACGTCATCGATGCTAAATTTGAAGACTTTGTGTCTCACAAGTAACTGTTTTTGCCGTCACCCAAATTGCCCAAGTATAATCAACAAGGACGACCCAGACCGTCGTTTAAGAAAAAGTGCACTGCAAAATTACAGGCATTATCTCAGCTTTTCCAATAGAAGGCGTGGGAAAATTAGCGAGAAAAGTCAGTAAGTTTAACACACAGCGTATAGTAAGACACATTTGCAATTTTCTTGTTTGTCATTTGACGAACATTAAATTTCTTCCGGGGTAAATTGAGTTTACCCTTTGGGTTGCATTTTGGATTTAAGGTTAGTGTAATTGTTTAAAAAAATTCTCACGTGTGTTTGCGAACCCACTAAATTTTGAGTTTCATGTTAGCTTGGGCAAGCCGATTGATAATAGTAGTTAATAAGATAAAAATTTATAAGAAAAGATGATTGTTAAACTAAGACAAATAAATTTTGTGTAAAAGTTTTTGAGGATATTGTCAGTGAGAAATAATGGGATGACGATTTCATTTGTTTGAAGACAATTTTTGTCCCAAAACAAGACTATGAATACAAATTTAGTTCTAATATCTCCTGAATGTGACATGTATTAGTCTTGAATTAAGAACCCGCATTGATGAATTCGAAACACACGTGCTGCGATTTGTTTTGCCGTTTCCCATATTTATGGGTGTACGTTCTACAGAGGACGAAATACTTTTTTAGCGCATTTTTGCAAATTTATTTGTAAAAAGTAGCTTTTAATCTCACTTTGGCTGGCTGGCTGGCTGGCTGGCAGCAAATGTGGGCGCGTAGAAGAACTCTTGTAGAAAGGCAACGGGTGTACGTGTATCTACGGGGCCGTGAAATTTGTCAACCTTAGGGACATGGCTACATGATGTGGGGTTGGCGACATCTGGGCGTCATCCTCGAGCGTAGTATACTAACGTGAAGGTTTTTCAGTTTTTTTCTATCTTCTACTACAGTTTTGGTCCGATTCTTTTGAAATTGGTGTCGTCGGAAAGATGTTGTAAACGCGCACAACTCCTGCGTGGCGGAATTTTGTTTTTTTGTCATAGGGGCGAAATTAACGACCTTTTGCGAGGCGCGCGCGCGCGTCTTCGAGAAGTAGTCAGGCGCCTTTTACCTTCCGTTGCGAACTCACGCGGTTTAACGTTTCGTGAATCTCGAATCGCTGTCTCTCTTTCTCGTGTCGCCAATAGAAGTGAATTGCGAGTGAACGGGACGTCGGAAGTGGGTACCGTCAAAGGAAATGTGGTAGCCCCCGACACGATCTTCCTGATGGTGGAGTCAAATCTTCAAACGCGAATTGCGGGGGAACGGGACGTCGGAAGTGGGTACCGTAAAAGGGAATGTGGTAGCCCGCGACACGATCTCACTGATGGTGGAGTAAAATCTTCAATCGCGAATTGCGGGTGAACGGGACGTCGGAAGGGGGTACCGTCAAAGGAAATGTGGTAGCCCCCGACACGATCTTCCTGATGGGGGAGTCAAATCTTCAAACGCGAATTGCGGGTGAACCGAACGTCGGAAGTGGGTACCGTCAAAGGGAATGTGGTAGCCCCCGACACGATCTTCCTGATGGTGGAGTCAAATCTTCAAACACGAATTGCGGGTAAACGGGACGTCGGAAGGAGGTACCGTCAAAGGGAATGTGGTAGCCCCCGACACGATCTTACTGATGGTGGAGTCAAATCTTTAAAAGCGAATTGCG
The DNA here is from genome assembly GCF_008802855.1 of Photinus pyralis. Classification (NCBI taxonomy): domain Eukaryota; kingdom Metazoa; phylum Arthropoda; class Insecta; order Coleoptera; family Lampyridae; genus Photinus; species Photinus pyralis. The sequence goes on along the minus strand of NW_022170511.1, from coordinate 18,338,215 downwards.
GGTGCACGCGGAAAGTGGGAAGCGGTTTGTGAATGTAGTAGCCTTCGACAAGATCTGTTATTGATGGTTGAGTCGAAAGTGGCTAATAGAATACTGATCTGCCACACAAAAATGCGCTGAAGTCCCTTCGATCTCAAACGAGGACTTTGATAATTTTTCTTTATTAAAACCGTTTAAATATATTTTTGTTTTAACTTCCGGGTTTAGTACAAATTAAACCTCGGAAAGTGAAATGCTGGCACACCGAAGACCTTATCTAAGTATCCTAATAAAACGAAATGGGCTTTCCTAAGAGAACTTCTTTACAGTTTGGATTGCTTATTGCTACCCTATGTAGTAAAAATTAGCTTAGAGAGAAAGGCATCTTATATCGGGCAATTGTTAGGGAATTACTACAGTCAATTTGACTTTTTATAAAAATTGTAAAATCTTTTGTGAATGCCTCGTAATCCTCTACCGAATTCATTATAAATAGTACGTTCCATTGTTTGGAACGAAAAAGCGAAACGAGAGGAAATATCGGCGTTGTGAAAAAATGGGTTAATTACCGGCCAAAGTTTAATTCGTTATTACATTTTGCGGTTTTATTAAATTATTTTGTTACAGAACGTTAATTTAATCATCGTTATGGGATTATTGCGGAACACGTATGGCGAAATAAAGGCAAATTAGCTGAAAAATGTAACTCAATTTACATTTTACATGTCGTTGGTTTTTCATTGGGGGTTGATTTCGAGTGTGGAATTATTGACAAAGGATTCAAAATAGAGCGGCACTGTTCTCATCCTTGTTTGCTACTCATCGATAAAGTGAAGCATCGTTCACTGGACTATAAAAGGAACGCAATCGATAAAAAATTGCAAATATAAATCTTCAGGTCCTGTAATGATAACTGACTGATTCAGATTCAGATTCAAATGTTAAAAACAAATATGCTTGTAGTCCTCGTCATCGATTTCAACTCAAATTTAATTAGGTAGATCATCTTATGTCTTTTGGAGAGGCTTCTTCAAATCAAGCGTTCGATTATGCTGCAATTTAGACACAAGTCGCATAAGGGTGGAAGTGAAATAGAAAAATGCTGGTGTGGAACAACACACGACCTTCCAATACTCGCGGCCCGTGGATCGTGTAACGTGTGCAATTCTCATAGAATATGGGCGTGTAGTGTAAACCCCCTGGTTCTACACTGTTTACACTACAACCGCCAGGAATAAAATTAACACGACAACGTTAAAAGTATAAATTGTATAGAAGTCTTTTGCAGATAAAGCGAATGTTTTTTAAACCGAAATGGTTCGGTTATACGGTATATCGATATTTACTTTCTTGGTAGATGATCCATAGAGAGGCTCTTTACACATAAACATTCAAAATCCTCCGACATTCCATTCTGCAGATATTTGCACTGAAAACTTTGACATTACCAATAGATATGTCTCGTTCTGACATTCCACTTGCCGTTTATGAGTACCTTCTTCCGGGTATTTGCTTCGAATTCACCAATAGATATGTCTCGTCCAGTCGATTGATTCATTTTGCCAAAAACACAAACAAGTGTTACAAAAAGACTAAAATTAAGACTTAATTACTTACATTACATATCCTGGAAATGAAATCCAAATAAACGGTATCCTTACACAAAACACAAAAAACTATTTTCAATTAAACACTCGCTTAAACAATTACACTATAACGACCGGGTAATCATAATAATAGTTATTTATGCAATGAGTGTATAAATGAGGCGTTTTATTGGTGAGTGAGATGTTTAGTCCACGCAAGTTTTGAAGAAAAAGGTAGGTACTAGCGAGGGTACTAGAAAAAATTCAGAGATTTCGCCATCCTTGCAACCATCGGAGACATTGGAAATGATAACCCTATAACCTATACAGCCATAAATAATCCTTATTCACACGGAATAATCTTGCTCCACTCGCTTGCAAACTCGCTCGTGTCGCAAACGTAAACTTTCTGAATAATAAGCGGCGTACCTAAACCTTGGATAACCGACAATGTAAAAATTCTAATGCGTGAAAGAGACAAGTTTAAAAGGAGGTTTCTTCAATCCAAATTCTCAGCAGATATTTCCGAAAATGTCACGTTGACATTTTACCTTGAAAAGGTACGTGAAATTAGAATGTAATTAATTCTTTTGCAACTGTACTAAAGTACGTGTATTAACAGTGGAAGATATGGAAATGTTCATCCCTGTGGTCGACGTACTCAATGTTGAACGGAACGGAAAGTAGTTCCGCTCTCAACGTGGCAAAAGGAGACGCTTTTCCTCTTCCGAATCTTATTTAAAGGGAAACTCTTCTTCCGAAACTCAAAATTATAACAACCAATCATACACAGTTGACAACAGAAAGTATCCCCTCAACTTACGTTAAAAGACCAAAATAATACAGAGCGAATAATTTTACTAACCAAATTCGTATCAGACATTAAGAGATTAATCCAAACTTAATTTCTAGGAAAATAAAAATTCATATCTTTTAACTACGCAGAAAAGGCGATAAATCATATCCACCTGTCAATTAAATTAAGCATTTATAATATTGATAACAGATAAAAGCAAACAGAAATTCCCGGAAATTTCTATGTTAAATAAAATAAAAAGGTAAACAAAAACAACCTTGACCACTTTCTCGTATGACAATAATTTCCCTGCCGTCACATTGACCAATAACAAATTAATAATTTAATTATGAATGTTAATTACACATCTTAATTAAAATTTCCAAAATTTCATCCTGCCGGGCGAAATAAACACAGTTCTTCCAGACGTTCCAATCGCCCTTTGTCAAAACCTCTTCCGACAATTCGTTCTGGAGACATAAGGGAACATATCCTTGAAAGCTCGCAACTGACTTTCCTTTATTACATCTTTATTAACACCAAAACTGAAAGTCTTGGGACAAACCGCTGACTGTGATACACCAAAAGCCTCCACCACACAAAAAAAACCGATTCACGTTCGTCTGTCCTATTTAAAACCAATTCCCATTCCGTTCCACTTCCAACTGCATCTTTGAATAAAACAAATACCTGTGTTTTCTTATCGACAAAACCCGTTTATATACCAGCCTAATTAGCTCACGCCGTGGTAACGCTCTTATCGCAATGACCGGAGATAACATGAGACATCTTTAACTAAACATTTCACGCAATTATATCTGAATAATAACATAAACAAGCGCTTATTTAAACAAAATTACACATCATTAAATAAATGACTTCAAATTCGAATAATATGATAAAAATTGGGTTCATTCTGAATTAGCCACCAATATTTAAGGTCAAAAATAAATCAAAATAAACACATACAGGGTGGCCCATCCTTATTATAGATGCTGACGTCAAATAAAACGCCTGCATGGCGTAGTTTACACAACAATAGATAATAATTAAACTTCGGGCCAAGACCTTTTAAAACAACCATAAATTGAGCAAACATTTAGACCGAGAATTCAAACAATAAAAGTTAACGGCAGTTTCCACACACGTGCTGCCTCACCTCGCACACCCGGCTGACTATAATATACATACCTAACGGTATGATTGATTCTCATACTCTCAAATATACAAAAAATAAATGAATAGTATTAGATAAAACACAAATAATTAATAAAAAAATCCAAAGATTACTACCTGCTTTAAGCAACAAAAGAACAAACTTAAACTATAACGATCCTCTCTCTACGATAATTCAAACCAAGATCGTTGTAGGAGGCGTTCGTGCGCCAAAGACAGCTTTTCCCTTTCTTCTAAAAATTTGCGTGGTTGCCAACTAAAAATGTGTGCATTGTCGTAGGATGCAATCTCTCAGGCGACAAATTGAATTTCATTTTTTATTTTTCACCACAGACTTTTCACCCCAATACATTTCGCTCTACAATAGTCGCCCGATATAAAATCCGTCTGGTACATTTATAACCAGATCTCTCCATAGAAATTTCTAAGAAACAATATATAAGAATATTTGTTTTAATGCTTCGGATCTTCCCCAAGTTTTCAGTGTCTTGCGTTTCTTCAAAGCCCCCAAGAATCCTTCCCTTCCACCCATTTTTTCCAAATATTCGCCGAGCCCAAATACCGAAACGAACCGAACGTAAACCAAGCTTCGGCCACGTTTTTTATACTCGTACATGTAAAGTTATAGCAGAAAATTCGTCCCTCATGCTCCGTAAGAACCGGCAACACTGGCGTTTTGAGTCTCCTCTTTTTGCACACTCGCTGCTTATCAGAAAGCGCTTCGTTCTCTCGCGTTTTAGTTTTGTTCTCTATTACTTATAATATAACAGTAGGAAGAGTTGGCGATGCTTTACCCAAACCCGCCGCATTAACGGCCAACTAGCTCAGGCTTGGAAAATAAAATAAAAGATTGAGATCTGTCACAGCGGTAGTTCGTTGTGGACATATGATCTTCTTAACTTTCTTGCACTTACCGATCGAGTTGAGCGCCACTCAATTTTTTTTCTTAACTCCCCGTATGAAATTGGGAAGGTACGAGGGTAGTAATAACAGTAAAATTTAGGTACCAAAAGAAATATTGGTTTATTCCAAACATCAATTAAAGTGTCTCAAAATATTCTCATTCTCATACGATGATATGGTTTGCATCTTAACCTGCAGTTTAAACTTGTAATCACTCCAAAATAATAAGATGAAACTACAAGTACCCTTTGAACACATACATTAACCTACCCCCAATTAATAAGAGAGTTATTTAGAAATTAATAATAATAATAATAATATCCCAACAGTTTAGAAGTAAATTGGTTCAATCTCCAAATAAAGCGAATATCCTACGAATAACGCGCAAGTGGTTATGCCAATTAACTTGCGTATTCAACAAATCCAATTCTATATCCTCCAAAATGACAAAATTGGTGTTTAAACTTGATCCAACATTAACTCGAGACAGAAAATGCGGTTAATCGCCAGAAGGTAATAAGACTTAAGAACATTGAATTTATTAATACAACTGTGCCGACCACCAATAAGAGTGTTCGCATTGAAAAAGGAAACGAAAAGGTAATCTAAAATGCACATTCCATCTCGCCTTAAGGATGCAGCGTTAAGAATATCGACAGGAACTAAATAATAATACCATTAAAAAGTACAGTTAATCTAACACAAATTAAAATCGAAATGATACAATTCTTCAAATTTTTCAAAAAAACTATTTGAATTCTTGCTTCTTCGAATTCGTCCGATTTTAGAAATTCTACAAATTCTGTGGGTTGTTGGTTTTTCAGATTTCAGATCTATCGAGTTCTTTGGAATATTAGGGTGCTTCCGTTTGTTCGAATTTTGCTGATCTTCAGATTCATCAGATTTTTAACATTCTTTGAGTGCTCTTTCCAATTGAAATTCTTTCGGATTATTTCGGTTAATCGCGCAATCCTAAATTTTCATTCTTGTTATCAAATTCTTTGATTTCTTTAGTCTCTTTGAACCTTCCAGATTGTTGCAGTTTTTCTGATTCTTTAAAATCTTTCATTTCTCGAACAGTTCGATTCTTCAATTTGTTAGAATTCTTCGTATTCTTCACATATCTTTCAGATTCTTGATATACGTTTGATTCCTCATTTTCCGTTGGTTTTTATGATTTTTAATATGCGATTTTTTTAAGTTCTTCTGTTCTTAAAATTCTTCTAATTCTTAAGATTTTTCGAAAACGTTACATTACTGTTCAGACAAATTTTTAACATATTTTTGAATTCTTTTGGTTTTTCCAGTGTTTCCGATTTTTCAAATTATTTACATTTTTATAGTGTTTTGGATTCATTCGTTTCTTCCAACTTCCGTCAAATTTTTCCATATCTATCAAAGAGGTTCGTATGATCTCTCATATTCATTAGATCCCTCACACCCTTCAAATTCATTCCCTTGTTCACCCATTTGGAAAATGCAGTCGGAGTGACACTCCGTTCTCAAGATATTCGCCCTTCCCGCACCGCACCCGTGCCTTTGTAAGCGGTCACGTATTTATAATTTTGTCCATTCTTCAAAATGAGCTTCTTTGCCCGAATCAAGACGCGCCTACATAGCGACAGACCAAAATAGATTTTCCCAAACAGAATTGAGAAATCTCGTTCTGTGCTCTCGAGAAATCGTCGTAATTATTTCCTTACAGACAGAAAATGGCATTTCCGCCTAAAGGGTATCGTCATGTAACAAACCTAAAAATAAGAACATCGGTACATGATACTCAATAACCCTTAACATCTTTAGGAAATAATAATAACATACTTGGCTTTCCCAAATTGAGGAACATTCGTATTATATACATCCCGAATAATAGAATGAATCAACCACCACATTATCTTCAAGTCGGATCGAACAGGATTTACCGCATTTTATCGTGTAATTTCCTCATCATTATAGTTTGCCCTGTAGCGTGTATATTGTATCAGATATGTTACACGCTCCAATTTCTCAAACTGTGAAAATTACCGAATATCCAATTCGGAGAGCCGTATTAAATCTTAAATTGACATTCCTTAAGAAATGCCATATTTAATTCCTTTACATATAAGTGGATCTAACGCAAACGCATCCCTAATTCCAAATTGAATTCCCAGAGGAAGCGAAAGCCCCATCATAATAATGACTGCGAAAGTAATCCTCATTAATAAGTAAAATCTGCTCGTACATATTTTCTAAATACAAAAGAGCTTAACCAGATCTACGGAATAAGTATTTATATTGCATTAACTAAAACGGAATCAAGAGATTACTGTGAGTTAAATTTCTATTTGCTATCCCTTTACAGATGATTCGTCAAAAAGTAGGTAAAGGTTGTTTGCCTGAACAAACAAGGGGCTACTCTGTCACTCTATCGCGAATAAAATTAATTAGAACAAGATTGCACGTAAATCTCTCCAAATTAAATTTAGCAAAAATTGTTTACACACGTGGTGATACAAACCCTAACCTTACTTACGCTGAAAGAGCTTTTTGTTATAACAAATTCAACGCTTTTTTGAGTAGCTACCTCTTTTCTAACTTACCACTTATTTAAACATTAAGGCAATAATAAATGTTCTAATTTTATAAAAAAATTCAACACCTTAAAACTAGAATATTGTTGTGTACGCAAAATAATGACGGCACATCATGTATATGAGCATATTTCAATTTATTAAATAAATCCGGGGGGTTATTTACGAATAAACACAAGGTTGGTTTGTTTTACTTGAATTTATCTTTTGGTATTAGTTTTCCGTTTTAAAAATGTGGTGCATAGATTTTCGTTTTAATTTTATCGATTTTGCAATTTATTCCATTTAGGTACTAGGGGATCGACTAATTTGCGATAAGGAGTTTTATTAGTATGAGCATATTTCAATTTATTAAATAAATCCGGGGGGTTATTTACGAATAAACACAAGGTTGGTTTGTTTTACTTGAATTTATCTTTTGGTATTAGTTTTCCGTTTTAAAAATGTGGTGCATAGATTTTCGTTTTAATTTTATCGATTTTGCAATTTATTCAATTTAGGTACTAGGGGATCGACTAATTTGCGATAAGGAGTTTTATTAGTAATTAGCGCACGTGTTTTATCGCTGTTAAGCAATAATCTGTTGATTTGAAGATTATTGAGGAAGGAGTGTATTTGATGGAGGAAGTGGTGTTTGTTACGCGAGTTCCGCGACGGTAAAAGCGCGTGTAAATTTATTTATCCTATACTTATCTCGGGCAGTCAGCCCTATTTGTTTTGTTGAAGACGCAGTTCGTCGGTTTCGAAGAAAAGTGTGCAAAAGAAATTAAGCAATCTTAATAAAAGATTTAAGTTATCGTGAAGTGAAGAGGTTTGTGGAAAGATTTTAAAACGGTCTGTCTGTGTTTAGAAAAAGTTAGTTCGGGTGTGAGTAAACAAACCAATTATCTGCTTAGTGCAATCTTTCCAAAAGGTTGGTCTATCATTAAAAGTTAAAAGTTTCAACCGTCCGAGCAGACACCGAAAATTTCTCATCTCATTTATCAACATCCAGTTTAATTTTTAAAAAAAAGTGTTTTTGTGTCTTTGATAAGTGCTCCTAAATATCGCAAATCTTTTACGACCAGATTATTGGGATTACTAAAGAAAAAAAATGTAAGTCATTCTAGATTTGTTTAATTTTTTATCGATCATCTGCGTGCGGCGTATTATATCCAAACAAGCTTTGTAAGCTTTTCTTTCTTTTAAGGATTGTTTCATGTGTTTCGGAATAATTTTTTGTCATTGTCGAACAAATAATTGTGTGTTTACTCGAATCCTTTGTGCGAGCCAGATAGAGCTTTCATGTCAGATTTTTTATATTGGTGCTCAAGATTTATTTCAGGTGTTGGACAAAATTTGTGTAACAAATCATTTGGAATTGTCGGAAGTTGATCGATGCCACTGAGTTTCAAACTGAGAAATTTTAAGTCAGTATTTGGATTTTTCTTTATAGCAAGCAAAGAGAGATTATAAAATTCTAATATAATAGTAGGGGAGCTAACACGAAATCCACTGAACGAGAATGATCAAAATTTTAACCGATGGTGTTCCATTTTGCCCTATCAGAGTATGCTAAAATCGATCGTCTGCCGCCTCAGGTCATACGACTTAAGGCGCTGCAGGTACTTCTTGTGGTACCAATTCTGAAAGGTTGTTTTTCGAAAAAATAAGTTATATACCAAATGAAAACGTTGATAATAGCTCTTAAAAAAATATTTAGAAAAATCCCGCGCATTTGGTAACTCCGTAAAAAAACAATTCTTAGTCGGTTTTTCACGAACTTTCTACGGATATAACTAGGTTACGGTGGGACGAATGAAGCTGATTTTTTTTACAGACTCATGATAGGTACTACTAATGACTTAACGGTGTTTCGTTTTTAAATTTTGTCTCTAATTACAAGATTATCTTATTAGCTTAACATTATAAGATATCTTATAATTAGAGAAAAAATTTAAAAAAGAAACACTCTCATAGTCATTGGCTGTACCTACCATTAGTCTGTAAAAAAAATCAGCTTCATTCTTCCAACGGTAACCTAGTTATATCCGTACAAAGTTCGTGAAAAACCGACTAAGAATTGTTTTTTTACGGAGTTATCAAATGTGCGCGATTTTTTTAAATGTTTTTTTAAGAGCTATTATCAACGTTTTCATTTAGTGTATAACTTATTTTCTCGAAAAACAACCTTTCAGAATTGGTACCACAAGAAGTACCCGGAGCGCCTTAAGTCGTATGACCTGAGGCGGCAGACGATCGATTTTAGCATACTCTGATAGGGCAAAATGGAACTCCATCGGTTAAAATTTTGATCATTCTCGTTCAGTGGATTTCGTGCTAGCTCCCCTACTATATAAGTTTCAATCTTGATTTATTTTGAGCTAGCAGGTGTTTTGTGCGTTGCGTAGTGACCTCATGTTATTGCCCAAATGAATACAGCAATATATGTTGTATAGGAAGTGGATGAAACTCAATATTTACACAGACTGCTTTTAAACAAGGGCAAACTCACAAGCGATTTTGGTTATTTTTAGCTCACTCCAAGCGCAAACGTGCTCCGCGTCGCACGAAAGAAGCGTTCACTATTATTGTTTTTTTTTCACTTTCGAATTTGATTGTTGAATTCTTTGACCGTCGGAATCAAACTTTTGATTCATTCGCTGGATAAGACCTGCTCGTACTGTTAGGTTTCTTTATTCGCTTCTACGCACTAATTTGACCGCACGCTTGTGTTACGAGAAAAAGCTTGTGATACTGAATATTCACTGTCGACGAATTTAACTATTCGCGATTTATGATCATGGAATTAATAAAAATTGTTCCTCGTCCCTAGGAAAAAAAAACAAAATTCCGTTCCAGAGTTGTGCACGTTTACAAGACCTTTCCGACGACACCATTTTGAAAACAATAGAAGAACTGTAGAAGAACATTTATGTTCTTCCAATTTCACATATATTTCCTCATTCGTAATGGTTTAGCATTCTTAAGTTGGTAAAACTGAAAACCCTGATCCATTTCAGAAGTGGAAACGTACACAGTCTAAACCTGAACGCCCTGGAGAAGAAGAAAGTTGTAGATAGGGATACATTTTGCCTTTCCCGTATCAACCACCTTATACATACTCGACTTTGATTTAATCCGCCCTTTTTCGTACTGACAGTTTGTGCGGTTTTTGAAATTCGATTTTTTACAGCATTTTGGTTTGAGCTGTATGACAGTTCGACGCTAATTAACTTATGACTTGAGCTCTCCCACGGCACAATGCAAATTAAAATTTCCGCTCTCTTAGAACCAATTAGCACTACAAATAACAAAAGTGACAGTTCTCAGGCTGCGTAACTCCCTTATCAACGACCGGATATGATCCAGCAATACTGCCACGTATTTCTAGTGAAATCTATCATATCGCTCGCAAGGTTGGCGCTACCTAATTCTCTCATGCAATTAAACAACTAGTGACTCATCCGGTAACCACTGACTTAAAAAACAGAGAGTAACAGCATTTTGGAGAAACCTGCCCTCTAATGAAACCACTTTGTATACCGTTACTCTGCATGTAAGTGTGCGCATGCGTAATGATTTTTTCGCGTCTTTTAGTCTGCGCATGTACAGTCTGTTTTTTAAGAAGTACCTTTCCTTAAATTTAAAAAAAATACCCCTACAAATTAGAAAATTTGATCTGCGCATAATAAATAATGGTTTTAAGTAATAACCACTACTTCTTTCTATCATAGCGTTTACCGTTTCCACAATCAAATTGGAGTTTAAAAAAGTACAATGCACGGCAAAAGTTTAAAATGTGAGGAGTGAAAAAAATAGATTTTTTGCTATAATTTCTTCGTAAGTGCATGCCTCGGTCCCATAGCGAAACAAATACCGAAAAAAATAGCGCTCTACCTATCGTTTTTCCAAAAGTGCTCCACAGTTCGAAAAATTCGCTTTTTTTGCAAATTGCGATTTTAGGGGGTTTTAGGTGAGCCCTTGGGCAACCATGGCGCCCTAATCCTCCGCGTGCAAAACTCACCCACTCACACACTTGCGCAATTTGCCAACTTCGAAGGCGAATTTGTCGAGTTTTAGGGCTCTTTTCCAAAACGGAGATGAAAATAGGTCCTGGTGCCATCACTTTTGAAGGCCGTTGATAAAAAAAAACGAATGTAACTTTAGCCCGGCCCTAATTATTTTTTGTTTTTGTTTGTTGGTACTATCCCAAAAGCGAATGTCCTTAAAAAAACCTAATGTAACTTCAGGCTAGTGAATCTTGCACTAATTAACGCGATTATCGCTCTTCCTGGTTACCACCACAATCTCTTCTGATTATTGTAGCGCAGTCTAACGCTTAATCTAATTCGGAACGCGCACCCTACGCTTTAGAAGCCAAAGACCGAATCTTAGCGCCTTCAGAACTTAGCGCTGAATGTCCTCTAGGACATTCCACTGGATGCGGCCCTACTTTTTCCAAGTTTCCAACACACTCCCATAATGGCGACTAATAGGTTATAGCGCCCATCTTTACTTGTTTAGTCAATGAACTTCATCCTTCCTGACCAGTTCTACTTTTTAAAAAGACATTAGGAATAAACCTCTGGAGCCAACTCAACGGTTCCATCGCATCAGAAACAGATATCTATAACCCATTAACTCCACCTAATATGCCGCCAGACAGGCGCTAACAGCTTTCTCACGCAATTAATCGCTCACAGCTAAACCTGGTAACCATTATTTTACAAAACATACAGCAACAAATTTATTGAGAAACAAATGACTTAAAAACTAAACAAAATTTTGAGAAATCAGCCCTGCATAGCCCTTAAAAGCTCACAGCCCTAAAGAAACTGAACTCTAACCACTTAATTTTGAGGACACGACCATTAAAATCGTTTTAACTACCAAAATGTAATAAAAATGGCGCCTACACCCAATTTTTCTATATAAAATCAAGACATTTAAACGCTCTAGCGGGCTCCCGTTACAGGTTGCATTTTGCCAAAATGAGAATAACACGTTCTTATAAAAGGCAGGAAGAAATGCGGGTTTTTTGGTCAGAATTCGAGTTTACGTAATACAAATTAAGGTCGACAAAAAATCGTGTTTCTTAAAAGAAAGACTGCAAACTGCATATTATATTATCCTAACCAAAGATTAAAGAGCTTTTTGCTCACTTAAATAATAAGAAGATGTGGAAGAATGCGAACGCACACCGTAAAAAAGATCCTAAAAGTGTAAAGTGACATTTTTGTTTATTTTAATCTGTTGTGTTTGATGAACATTCAATTTGTTTCGAAGTAGATTAAATTTAGCTTGACAAAGTTAAGGTTTCACTTTAAATTGAATTTTTCTGTAATTGTTTTAAAACAAAATTGTTACGCGTGTTCACGAACACCGGAATTTTTGAGTTTCATGTTAGCTAGAACAAAGCCGAGTGATTATGTATTTGTAAAATAAAATTTTTTTAAAGAATCTAAATTTTGTGTTAAAACATAGTTATTTTTGCCTTTTGAAGTCATTTTCAGCGACGAATAACGGGGCACCAGTTTCATTTATTTTGGTAAGTCACCGTTCTGAAATTTTCCGTAACATTTTTGCCCTTTTAAGAATGGATGGCAATATTTTCAATTGCTTGTAAGAAAATTCCTAAATATTTCTTGATTGTAATGCAATGATTATTTCCATGGCTGACTAAGTAAATATTGTATGAAATTGAAATGTGAATATCCCAGTTACCGAAGCATCCATGGTTAAAATTGCAAAGAAATGTCCATAAATAAGAAAATTGGCATTGCGCAATCTACGCATGCGCACATTTGATTTTTAGAATATGCGATGTGTTTGCCTTTACTAGAAGCATCCGTGATTGAAATTTCAACAAAATATATTATACAACTTATAGGATTTTTAATTAATGAAATATCTTTGTGTTTGTTGGCGCGTGCAATCAGTGATTTTTTGAAAAAATAATAGATTTTTCAAAAAAAGGATAAGTTTTTGTACCTATCTGTGTATATTTCTGTTAGCAATTCGTATTGTTAATTCATTTGTGAAAGTTCAGATTTGATATATTGGGTTTCGTTTATTTATTAAGGATACCTTCTAACCGAAAAAAAACTGTTTATTTTCGTAGAAAAAGTTCTAGTTTAGATATGATAATTTCGCGTAGAATTTGCGTACGTGACTAAACGGGCGTCCCGTGGGGAAATTTTCATTGGTTTATCGAGTTGCCAGGCGTGGATACTTGGAAAAGAAATTTTGTTTCAATACGGGAGTCGGAGTAAGATCGAGGCCTTTTATCAATTGTGAGGCCGGGGTGCTGACCGTTTAAAAGAGTTTTTTTTTCGCCAACTTCGAGACCGAGTTGCGGTCCTTTGAAAATTGAGAAGATGCGCCGTTCTTCGGTTAAACAACTCCACTTGATTCGTCTAAGAGAAATCAGCACGTGGTAATCAAGTTGGAGTTAAAGTAAAGAGCATGGGATAGCAGTTTTCATTGAAGTTATCGTCCACGGTAAACAGACAACCATCGATTCATCATCGTGGGTTTAATTCAGATCTGAATACCATCAATGTTTCTGCATCCTGTCCAAAGTCGAGACTTAAGAAGAGCGTTTCGGTTAAGTGCGTTGTTTCTTTTCGCAATTAGTATTTTGATGAACTTAACTGGCTGCCAATTGATTCTGTCTACATTGAAATAACTTTATAACAATATCTAAGAATAATTAATTCCTTACATTACGACTGCTTTAAAAATTGTATGAGAGCTGCATGTGGTATTCTCTTACGTCGTTGATATAGCATCCCACTTAGCAAGTCCTGACAACTGTACGCCACAATCAGCACGTATGACATAGGTCACCGTAGGTACAATGAATTTTGACGCAATTAAAAACCTACATGGAATGAAGAGATGAATATTCCCATCATGAAAATTAATGCAGAAGCCGGTCACCCCAATTTGTTAGAATATTTAACAAAATCATTAAAATTGGAAGCAAACTGCAAACCTATACCCAATGTAACCCTTCTTTATACTACACCTCTACGTCTACCGTTGAGCGTTAAACCTTTCAAAATACAAAATTCATGCGTGTGCGATAAAACGTTTACGGCTGAAAGTTTTTCCTGTAACACAAATAAAATATTTATTTGCAAATCTCGAAGCGGGCCCACCGAAGCCATATAACTTTCCTTTCAAGTGCCATAAACCATCCTTCCACCTAATCCTATAAGACGTTGAGAGCGAAACTCCGCCGTTAAATTGCGAAAAAGGCTTCCAGCAATAGTAAAATGCGACTTCTTTCTTTTTCCAGGCTGAAAATCGCGCGCTCAGATTAAAGGAGAGTGCGACAATGGCTCAATACGCCGACGATACAGGACAAGGTCCCGCCTTACCTTTGGCGCTGCAAAGCTTCGAAAGCACAGACGGGCGAGTCACCTGGAACTACTTCGACGAGTCCGCTTATATATCAAACGGCGGTCTCAAGGCTGGCGAGGATCCCTACGTTCGCAATCGCTTTAATCAGGAAGCGAGCGACAACCTGCCGAGCAATAGAGATGTTCCCGATACCAGAAACGCGATGTAAGTCGATTTTTTTCCATTGATTAAAACTTTTTAGCGGCGAAAGACTTAAATTTTAATTAAACAAGGGAATGAAGTGTATTTTTTGTAACTTAGTATTTTACAATTTCCGCTCATGATTTATTGATTGAGTACGTTATGGTTTATTGGGTTTCTTACCGGAGCGCTCCGTGCAAACTTCCGCGCTCACGTCATTCAATAATGATTGATGATGAAGTGAGGAAGTCTGGTAATTGTTTTAGTCGTGAAATGCCTTTAATAAATACTCTTGGAAGATGAAGGCGCAAGTTCCCGATTACACAGACTTCGGTCGCTTAAAATTCAGCTCAAACAACACATTTCTATGCAACTGGTTTGCAATAATCGTCGAGCTTTACAACTTTGAATCCCGCACTTACGCGACTGGCCAATAGAAGTGAAGGGAATGACTTTATTTGTTGAGCAAAGCCTAAGTTCTCCTGATACTTTATTGCGGGAAACAATTCCGTAGGGACCCTTTGATACAAACATTATTCCGTAGACTTAACAGCAAAATGTCGACTCCAGTTGAAGGTGCATGAGTAAGTGATGATTAGTAAAGCTCTTCGTGACCCAAAGCAATTAGTATATCACTAAATTATTAACTGCACGATTAATTAGCTAGAGGATTTGTAAGGGTGAGTCGGTAAATAATTAAACGGGGACCCATTATGGCCGTGAAACCAATTATGGAAATGCGACAAATCTACTGGAAACTCGACCTTAGAGTAATTCATCGGTGTCTACGTGACGTATTCGTCATCTTACGTATTTAGCTCTATGTAAGTGAAGACCACTATTTCAAGCAATGACAATTGCTTAAATAATCCACCCTCGCCCTTACACTTACTACAGAACCATAGGCCATTCTTGTCGGTTGGGCTTGGAATTGCGCATTTAAATCTTCTTCATTCATCATGAAATTATTTCCAGATGTCCCTAATCTTCCTTAATTAATTAATTAATTAATTAATCCCCTTCGTAGTTTCACTGTAGTTACGGTCTCGGATAGAAAAAAAACATAAGAAGTGACACTAAAAAATGGTAAGAGATCAAAATGATCCTTCTTTGCTAGGGTATCAAAAAATGCAAAATATGCCCTGTACATTTTTGCATTTTTTAGACCATTTTCATTGACTAAGACTGTAAAAAGATGACAAAAAAATCCCATTATTAGAGAATATTTTATATAATGCTAATTTTTAGTTAAAATTTGATTTTTGAGATTAGTGCCCGTGATCCCGATCGTTGAACTGAAACGGAAAGAGGGCTGGTCTGGTACCTAAATTGAGTTTACACATTTTCAAAAAAATTTGTTTGAATTCGTTAATTTCACGTTGCAATATCTTCAGGTATCAAATTTTGTTAAGATCAGAGATTCTTGCACACAGTTTGAGATTTAAGCGAACTTATCTTAGGATAGGAATTTTGGAAAAAAATACCCCAGAGCTTAGTTAACGCACTTAGGTATGTACGAGTATTATTGTCAATTACAAACATCAGTTGGTGCTTTTAGCACAATGTAGAGGTTGTTTTTTAGTTAACAGAGCCAGACATACTTTAGTTCACGTTCGCTATAAAGAGGTACTTGTGTAAATTTTCCTATGCTGAACAAAATACAAATTCGAAAGAAATGACCGTTTTATTCTAAAGCAACCACCCGTTCCAGTACCCCCTCCGGTTTTTAAAATGAAGAGAATCTGAGCGGAGAATAAAAAACAAACTAATCTAACCTAAAAAGCCGTAAACCAATTCAAAAAGAATATACCATAAAGTATCTGCATTTCTATTAACTTCACTTCCTTTATCTTCTTTGATCTTTACTTTTTGTTGTTCATATCTGGCAAGGAAAGCGATTCTTCTTGATTCTGCAAATGTTCTCACTTCAAAATAGCAATTCTGTCTTCTGCTTTCTTTTCCAGTGTTAAAGTTTACTTTTGCGCTCTGAGGATTATCTTCTCGAGCATCTTTTTGTTGAATGCTTCCACTCTCTCCAAATCCTATTTTCTTTAGTTTGCTCTCCTACCTCCTCCAAACGTTCTTTCTTTTGCTTCATCATGTTCAATTTCTTCCTTAACTTGTTTTCAGTTTTCAATCAAATTACTTACATTTCCTTCTTTCTTTAATTTTTATTTGTCTTATATCTAATTCTTTTTATCTTCTTCGATTGTTTTCGTGTCCTGTTTTCTTTTAATTTGTGGGAAATAATTTCTGGTTGATAAAATTTCTAAATTCTTCGTACCTTTCAAGGGACTAGTGGTCCCCGTCTTCGTAGTTTTCCCTATGTGGAAAGCCGTATTCTCCTCTTCCCTTTTCATAGTTCCTATTCTGTTCATAAGGTCCTCTTTCTCTCAATTATTATAACCCCCTTCAATTCACATGATCGGTTCTCTCGTTATGGTTTCTTCTAATTTCTTGACCTCTTCCAGCTGCATTAGTTCTACATGTTGGTCAATTCTCTCTTTATTCTTCTTCACTCCCTCTTTCAGTTCACCAATCCCAGCCTACTCTTTCACGAAAATTTCCATGTCTTTCTTGCATTTCCAAGATGGTATGGTCTTGGTCATCCAGTCTATTGGTAGGTAATTCTCGTAATGCGAGTTTCTAATTTTTCTTCTCGCAGACTTTTCTTTGTTTTTTGCCGTTTTCTGCACTCACAGCTCGCTTTTGCTTAATTTCTTCTCTTAACTTATCTTGGTCAACCTTAATCTTCTTTTCTAATTGAATCTGTTTCTCTTTGAATTCTTACCGTACTTCAAGCATCACATCGTTATTTTCTTTTTGTTTCAGCCTGGCCTTCTTGGACCACTCCTACTCTTTCTCCATTTTATCTTGACCTGCTTCGATTTTCTTCGCCATTTTAACTTGACCTTCTTGTACTCCTCTCTTGGTTTCTGGTTGTTCCCGTCTATTTGGCGCATTTTTTATGAATAAAAAAATATGTGCTATTGTCTGCATTTTGTCCGTCCGCCCGTCCGTCTGGACCCACTTCTGCCGTTTCGAACTACTTCTAGGAGAATGGTCCTAGAGTCCTGGAATGTTTTGCAGTAGGTAGCCTATACCTTTAAGGTGTGCCAGACGGCCATCAAATTTCGCTGACTAAAAGGGGCCCCCTCCCCCCACGAATTATTTCCTGCGATGCTGTTTTTGAAAGTAAAACGTGCATAACTTTTACATACTACAACCAATTGGTCTCAGATTTTGCATACGCATGCCTTTAGTGGTACCAAGTTAAACTTTAAATGGGGGGGGGGGGGGGGTAACACATGTTCTACCCTTCATGGTATTCTAGTGAAAGGTCTCATCGAAATAAATTGGCTTGTACAAACTATAACTTTCCCGTGCGACTCTTTTTCGAGATCAGTGAGCGACGGGGCCTGGGGGGTGGGGTGTGGGGTTAAAAATTAATTTTACCTCTCATTGTGTTCTAATTAAAGGTCTCAACGAAAGGAACCGTTTTGTACCAACTACTGCCCTTCTTTGTGTCCTTTTCTCAAAGTACGCGGTGGAGGGGAAGGGGGGTGGAACTAGTTTTATCCTTCATGGTACTCTAATGAAAGGTTTCAACGAAAGGAATTAATTTCTACCAACTACAGCCCTCCTCCTCGACCTCTTGTCGTATTCCCTTATACCTCAAGAACGGATTGTCGGAAGAGGGTACTCACAAAGGGCGATTGAGACGTCTGCAAGATATATATCCATTGGTGATGTCCAATCAAAAGCTATTTCGGTTTAAAATGCCCTTTATCTGCACAAGACTTGTGCACAATTTATACTTATTTCTTGTTGTTCTCGTCTTTTTTCTTGTTGTTCTTTTTTTGGACCTTTTGGAATTTTTAGGGTGCTTTCTTTTGCGTAAATTATTTTTCTTAAAGGTTCTGAAACCTCTTTTATAAAAATATTTACCCCACCACTGGTAACAATAACTTCTATCCTAACTTCTGCGATCACTCTTTTGTGTATTTAATATTGACCCCGCTAAATCGGTAACGGTCAATAAACCTATCGTGTGCGCGTACTAAACATTTTTCGTTTAAATTCCAATCGCGTAAGCAAACCGATTTACTGTAATTTTGAAATAAGAGGCCCTTACATGGAGTTAACTTAACCCCACGTCCATGCGTGACTTGTAACGGGCCTCGACTAGCGTACCCTTTTAAACGAATAAGAAACCTGCATTTTTCATCTCGTGTTTGGCTTCACAGAACGGAACGAAATTTTTAGGTTCGAAGATATCGTGGCAACCGCGCTTGTTTTCCCCAATTCGGTTCTTGTTATTTCCTGCTATCGCCAAACATACTTTCGTTCACGTTCGCTATGAAGCGGTAAGATGTGTAAATTTTCCTATGCTGAACAAATACAGAGTCGAAAAAAGTAGGACCGGATCAATGTCTAATAAAATATATAAAAACTGTTACTGATGAGCCAACGGGAGCAACACTTTGGCAACTATGACAAAAATTAACAATCTACAGCTTAACATATTCTGTGCATGTGGCCTTCTTTTTATGCGCATAGTGTGTACTCACCCACTCTATTAAATACATATTCAGCCCTGTGATGTATCACTAACGTTAAATTTAACGTGCAGGTTATCTGCCAAAAAACGTTAGTTGGCGTTATCTAGTATGGGCAAAATAACGTTTTCTACAGATAACCTGCACGTTAAATTTAACGTTAGTGATATATCAGGGCCGATTCATGTCATGTAGACATTATTTCCGTCTAAACTATCGCTTTTGTTATTTATCAATTTAGATAAGGTGTTAGGAGTAAGACACATCTGGTCGTTGCGATAAAGAGTCTTCTCAGACGAAAATTAATGAACGCACGTGTTATATTGCTATTAAGAGATAACGTGTTTCGAAGAATTGCGCGTTTCATAATAAATCTCTGCAGAAGCAAGTTCGCCAAAGTTGTGTTAGAAGTTTAACGCGTATTGTCCGTTTACGGAAAAAGTTTTGTCGAATGGAAAAAGGAAGCAGAGTGGTACAGATAGACCTTTTGTTAACGTTCTCTTCTTTTTAAAAGTTAAAAGTTTCTACAGTCCGAGCAGCCACCGAAAATTTGTTCATTTTATTAATCAAACCAGTTTTGATTGTCATCTAATTCTTTGTTATAAAGCAGAAACTGTCAGCGCTTGTGTGGGCACCTTATATAGCAAAGATTTCTTACTTCCTTTGTCGACCGCGTGCGTGCGGGGTAATATGTCCAAACAACTGATTTGTAAACTTTTCTTTCTTTCTGGGATTTTGTTTTAAGTTTTTTTTTCATGTGTTCGGAATAAATCTTTGTCATTGTGTGTTTATTCGAATCCATTGTGCGATCCGGATACAGTTTTCATGTCAGATTTTTCTTTTTGGGGCCAATAATTATGTGCACGCAATATTTTTAACGTGGATCGCTTTTGTTTACACATATTATTAGATACACTTCTTGTGAATCGGGACGGGTTTAACTGGTATAATACATTAACTAAAAAAGGTACGCAACTTATTTGAAACATGTGCACAGAATTATTGCAATTGAAATTGAAATAAAATTCATCCACAATTTACATTATTGTAGTGAAAATAACTACTTGTCATCAGGGGTTTGGAGGCCCTTCATTTACAAAATTGTGATTGATTATGGACGTACATCGAATGGGTTTCATGCGAATATCATTTTATCCCTAACCTCATTTCCGAACCCGGTAATGAATTAATACCCGTAACTAATCCTCCCCCATAACTGTCCGTTGTATTGGAACGTTTCTCCCTTATAATTTTGTTATTACGGACATAACCTATAAGGGTATAAGGTGCGTCTCGGAACAATTTCATTTTCAAAAAAATTAGATATGTAAAACACTTAATTTAAAGTCATGGAAGATTGATCATGAAAGTGAAAGACGTGAGATACATATAAATATTTTCCGCAAGCCGCAAGATGAAATTGGGTGTCTCTTTTACATAATTTCAGCGTGAATGTTCTACATTATCTGGAATAATTTATGATTTAAATATACTGTTTTTGCTCTCTACCATTATAATGTTGACGTTAGGGATGCTTTGTTTATTGTTGTTTATTTACACGATTTCATTTGGATGCGCTTGATAACGGCATTCGTTTTGGCTCGGGTTGGGATGAGAAGATAAATTACTGTTTGTACAAGATTTCAATTCTTTTTTATGGACGGCGGTTTTACGTTGTTATAAGATCTCGAACTCTGTTTCCTCTACAATAATATTGGTTCTAGGGTTTCAATTTGAAATTTGTTAGAATGTAATTTAATTAGGATGTTTTTGGGCAGACACAAAGAATTTGCGGAATTTGTTTGACAATTTGCAAATCTACGCTTTCACATTTCAGTATAAAAGTTTGAATAGGACGGTAAACAGTTTACTTACCATTACAGACGTTTCCTCGGTACAAATTGGAACAATGTAACCGCGCAGAATTATCCGTGAACTTTGTCTACGAACTGATTGGTTGTTTGATGAAATTCGAAATTAACGATAAAGTGTAACATTTATGAAAGGCTCCTCCTACCTCCTACAATAATATCTAAAAATGAGTGACAATCATTGTAAAATACTTCCGCTGTTTCAAACGTGGCCAGCCAGTGATAACAACCAATGCCGGAAATAGGGAACAGGGTACATAAATTA
Source organism: Photinus pyralis (assembly GCF_008802855.1). NCBI lineage: Eukaryota > Metazoa > Arthropoda > Insecta > Coleoptera > Lampyridae > Photinus > Photinus pyralis. The sequence goes on along the minus strand of NW_022170511.1, from coordinate 18,316,977 downwards.
AATGGCCTAACTGATGGAGTCCAGGCACCCCTATTTCTGTATTATATGTGTTTGCTTCGTTAGGTATTGGTAGCGAGATAAAATACCCATATAAATGTGATATTTTCTTAAGGGTTGGCGATTTATTGAGCGGCGGAAATAATAAAGAAGACATTTTACGAAGATGAGCGGAAACTTCTCACATTCTTTTCAGTTATGTTTAAATGACCACGTAACGACATTGGCTTTAGATTTATTTGTTATTAAAAGCAAATTAGAAGCAAACAACTCAAAGACGATATAAAATCAATGTCTCTTTTGAATATACAGTTGAAAGTGCCATTTAATCGAGCCAACTATATAGTCTTTTTTTTAACAGGGAGGACTAAATGATGCACACTGAAAATATTACTAGAATACTAGATTGATGTGGGTTTAATAGATCCATGGGTTGCGTGATGTGTTTTTCTTTCACATACATTATTTGGCCTTTGAAAACTGACTATAATGGTCTATTATGAATTTATTGTAGTTGTAGGTATTTTATCAGTTATGTAATACTACACAAATCATATTACATTTTACAACATATGTTGTTATTGAACAAATCCATAATAGTGGAATTATACTTGTACTGGGTGATCTGTTAGTTCTGTTACCCAATTTGTAATAGCTTTGCTTGACAACTATCAATAATTCGTTGACGAATCTCTTCTAAATATAAAGGGCTATAAACAACAGACTTTAAATGTCCTCATACACAAAAATCACACAAATCAGGACCACTCCATAGATCCTCTTCGTCCTATCCATTTATTAAGAAATCCGTTATCTAACCATTTTCGAACTTGAAAAATGTAGTGGGGAGGAGCTCCATCCTGTTGAAAATGTAAATGGAATTGCCATCTCTATCTACTTGATTTTCAACAGCTTCTGTAATTAGCGAATTAATCGTATTTTTCAGCATGTTCAAGTATTTATCACCATTTCGATTTCCATTGATAAACAATTACTAGATAAATTGTGTATCTTAGTAGTACAGGGTGAGTCAACGATTGCGCGGAGTAACTTAATGCCCTGAAGATAAGATTTTTCGATAGAGTGCTTTTGTATTATGATATGGTTGAATATTCTCCACATTTTAAAAATAAGTATTTGGAATTATACAGGGTGCGTCCACAACGTAGGGCGCCAAAATGATACATTTTTTTAAATAGAATCCCCTGTATTTGAATGCATTTTTGAATTCTACGTGTTATCGTACGTCTTTTTATTATATGGTTAATATCCGAAAAGCTAGTAGTTTTAAAGATACTTCGATTTTTAAGAAAAATTGTGCATTTGCAAGCGTCAGTATATTGTCAAAATTATTACTTAAATTTTGATTTCAGGTTTTATCCTGGGTTAAGTAAAAGTAAAATAAATTCATCTACTATAAAACATTAAAAAATAGCTTACAGAGTGTTTTTTCTAGATCCAAAGTTACAGATCATCATATTAAAAATTTTCACTTTTTTAAATGGAACATCCTGTATATTTTTCTGTCATCTTTTAGCTCCTCTAAAAACCTTCAACTTTTGATAATAATGTCCTATAGACCTATGCCTATCTCTGATAGTTTTCGAAATATCTTGGTTTTCCTGGTTTTATATTCTAATCATAAATAAGTTATATGTATTTACATAATAGTAAGGTAAATTTGATAGTAAATAAGTAAAAACATAAACAAATATCTTGGTTTTTCTACTTTTTATATTTTAGTCTGAAATAAGTTCTAATTTACATAATAACGAGGTGAATATGAAAAAAAAATGAAACTAATATCACTGACTGGATGACATTAGGAGTTAAATTAAATTTGCTTTGTAGTCAAATGTTTTTACTTATTCTCCAGTTTTTGGACTTAAAAAGATAAAAATTACCTTTTTTTGCATGGCCACCTCACTATTATGTAAGTTACATATAACTTATTTAAGATTAGAATATAAAAACCAGGAAAACCAAGATATTTCGAAAACTATCAGGTTTTTGGAGGAGCTAAAACATGACAGAATCCATTTAAAAAAAGTGAAATATTTTAATATGAAGTTTTGTAACTTTGGATCTACAAAAAAACACTCTGTAAGCTATTTTTTTATGTTTCATGGTAGATGTATTTATTTGACTTTTACTTAACCCAGAATAAAAGATATAAAACCTGGAATCAGAATTTAAGTAATAATTTTGATAATATAATGACACTTGCAAATTCCCAATTTATCTTAAAGCGATGAAGACCTGGCTCGCAACGCAGCGGTTCGATAGGGACGCCGAACTTCAGGTCAGCGTTATCAAGTGCAGGTTAAAATCTCAGGCGGCGGATTTATAAAAATTGGAATCAAAACACTTGTGGCACGCTGTGATAAGTGCCTCAATTTGAATGTCGCTTGTGTTGATAAATAGCCCAAGAGTGTAACCCCCAAATGCATACAATAATAGATTTTCTTTAAGTTTAAAATTTTTTATTTTAAAACGTGTGCTACTTTCTGGACAACCCTCGTATTTGTGTTAAAAAGTCACAATTTGATGCTAATAATAAGAAAAAAATTGCTATGGCAGCGCACAGATACCACCCATACACCTACGCATGCACGATTCTGCCCTTTTATGTCTAAGAATATGTATACCAAATTTGGTTTCAATCGGTTCAGCCGTTTATCCGGAAATAAGAGTACAGGTGGACCGACAGACCTACGTCACCGAGAATTGATTGTTTGATTCGGATTCCCGGTGTTTCAAAACGTCAAAAAAGTGGGGGGAGGGTATTTTTTACCCCAATGCAATACCTAGTGCAATACCTTCCTTACTAACCTGCGGTTGGTAATAAAGACTAATAGGTAACCATAATTTGACATTAAGTAATCAAGTTACTGTTTTCATAACAGACGCAGATTATCATTTAAAACAAATTCGTGTACAGTTGGTTGCCTATTATAGCCATCGATTCCGTGAATTTGGTCCCTTGCATAGCCCATATCATTGAATAAATTACTTATTCAATGCCCATATCTATACATTAAGAAAATTCCCTATATCTACCTAATTGGCCGGATCGAAATTTCTAGATTCATAATTCTAATTGACACCTATTATATTTTGGAATGTCTGATCAACCGCGACGGTCTATTTATGAGCTACGTACGCTTTCAATTTTAATACTCGTGTTCACTTGACATAGGGAAACTAAAATCATCCCATGATTAATTACCGGAACTGAACTGAAATCCTAAAATATTAATTTTTTCTGCTTCTCCATGTCGAGAGCTGCTACGAAAATAATTTACGTATCCTTAGGGGTGCAATTAACTTCACACATATTCGGCAACTGGTCCCTTATCGGTGGTTAAAACAGCTCTACAAATTACAACATTATTTTTACGTTCTATTGCTCACTTCTAGAAAAAATATATAAATCTAGCAGAGCAGCTACGGTTTCTAGTAACGAAGCACACGTCTGAATTTCTCCAAGTACCCGATGTTTATTTAAGCTGGTAGATTCCATCAATATACGGTGTGTTCAATAAAAGTGGTATAATTCCTTTTACGAAAACGGGTCACTTCATTATAGCGCAAGACGGTAAGTTGTACGTAATGAAGTATTAGGATTTATGTCGAAATGATCCAATACCTTAAATGGAGCAGTTTCATTTAAAACTCGTGGTTTAGTACATTGATTTTCGGGTCCATATATTAACACAAATTCGACTTTTCACCTCAAATAGATATAAACCATTTTTGTTAAGCTACTTTAACAACTTGTCACACTAATGTCGCTAAATAGCAATTCCATGGCAAAGTAAAAAAATTAATTCAATAAATAAAACAACGTAAACACAATCAAACTGGGAAATTTTGGATCCTTAAATGTTTTTTTTTTAATATTTCCACAATAGTCCAGTCAATTTGTTCTTTCTGATTACAAAAGGTCCGGTAGAAGATTTTATTTTTCCGATTTGTTTAAATGGTAAAGAGCGAGAAAAATCTAAGTTTGCCAATTCGACTGACGTCGGGAGAAATTTCTGTGGTCAAAAATCTGCAAAAATTTCTGCTTTTTTCGGTATTTTTTTTAAATAACTCACCAACGGTAATACTTAAGTAAAATCATCCTTTACTAAAAAATATAGTGTATAAAAGTACCTTCAATTTATTGTTTTTATTTGGCCCCGTAACATGTATAGTTTAGGAGATACCTACACTAATTTACAGTTTCGTGTTTATAGTAATTTTTAAAAATAATAACATTTTTAGCGCATTTTTTAAGAATTAAAAGAAATGTGGGACCACTAATTTGTCTCAGATTGTGTATGTCCATGCATCTAATGATGTCATGTCAAAATTTTGAAAATGGTCGATCAAAAATGATCGATCAAATCGATGACTGCATCTTAAAACAAGTTTCCACAAATAAATTGATATTCCGGAGAAAAATTCGCACGTATAGGGCCAAGTGCAAGGAAAACATATAAGGCACGCTTACCTTGGAATAGAGTTTGATGTGGACGGCAAGAAGTGAGCTCAATTCTCGCATCGAAAATCTAAAATCAATCATAGAAAACCCTACCAAGCCGCAGACCGCGGTATATAATTAATTTACTAGTGGCTGAAGGGCCTCGTTCTACTCGTAATCTGTTCCCATAACAGGTACGGTACTTAATCGGCTAACCACTTCATAAATAAGTAGCGGTCTTCGCGTTTCAAACTCGATCATAACTTTACCGAGATGGCAAAGATACTAAGTAGGTACTAATATTAACAAATTACTTGAATGCAATAGCATATAACCCAGAAGGTTATGGTTAGCTATGAATTAATATGCTAAAAAGTTACGGAAGTTGTTTCTTGGTTGAGGACCCATTTCACTGCAAATGGCCGCTCGTTACCAGCAGGTGGAAGATATGTCAAGGGCGTCGGCACTCGCAGACAAATGGTGAGCTTAAATCCAAGGCTACCCACATTTAAACTGGTACTTACAATTAAGACTAAAATTAAAAACCCTAAAAAAAATCAAAGGCAACCCCTAGAGTAACCCTCCTTTGTTGATGTTATAACATGTACATACCTCTTAAATAATAGGGCTAATTGTAGATGAAGCAGGAATTTTATTGTCTATGGTAAATTGTCGTACACAAATTACAGCCGAACCTAAAGAAAGATGCGGAATCCTCAATTTAATTAATCCAACCGCCAGAGATTAATAAATATTGATGACGGAAATTAAAATTCCATGCGTTCTAACTAACGCTTTCGCACACATCTTGCCTTAATGTACTACTAATAAACTGTGATGTTCTCATAGTTATCCATTCACCATCACTATGTACCCTCGCCTTCAGCACACCAACCATGATAAATTTTGAACTAGTCCGGCGCATTTTCTTTTTATTGTTTTAACGAATTTTGGCGCTTCAGTGGCGTAACATTAAAGTTGAGCATAAATAAACAAACCATTAATTTTAGTTTATTTGTGGTGGAAATTCAAAAATTTCAATTTGATTGTACAGGGTCAGACTCAACGATTGCGCGGAGTAACTTAATGCCTTGAAGATAAGATTTTTCGATAAAGTGCTTTTGTATTATGATATGGTTGAATATTCTCCACATTTTAAAAATATTTGGAATTATACAGGGTGCGCCAACAAAGTAGGGCGCCAAAATGGTACATTTTTTTTAAATAAATCCTCCTGTATTTGAATGCATTTTTGAATTCTACGTGTAATTGTACGTCTTTTTTACTATATGGTTAATATCCGAAAAGGTAGTAGTTTTAAAGATAATTCGTCTTTTAAGAAAAATTGAGCATTTGCAAGCGTCAGTATATATTGTCAAAATTAGTACTTAAATTTTGATTCCAAGTTATATCTTATCCTGGGATAAGTAAAAGTCCAATAAATACATCTACTATGAAACATTAAAAATATAGCCAATATCAGAGATCAGAGATAGGTATAGGACATTATTATCAAAAGTTGAAGGCTTTTGGAGGAGCTAAAAGATGACAGAAAAATATACAGGGTGTTGTTTTTTAAAAAAAGTAAGTGTTTTTAATATGAAGTTTTGTAACTTTGGATCTAGAAAAAAACACCCTGTAAGCTATATTTTTAATGTTTCATAGTAGATGTATTTATTTGACTTTTACTTAACCCAGGATAAGATGTAAAACCTGGAATAAAAATTTAAGTAATAATTTTGACTATATACTAACGCTTGCAAATGCCTAATTTTTCTTAAAAATCGAATTACCTTTAAAACTACTAGCTTTTAGGATATTAACCATGTAATAAAAAAAGACGTACAATTACACGTAGAATTCAAAAATGCATTCAAATACAGGGGGTTCTATTTAAAAAATGTACCATTTGGGCTCCCTACTTTGTGGGTGCATCCTGTATAATTCCAAATATTTTTAAAATGTGGAGAATATTCAACCATATCATAATACATAAGCACTCTATCGAAAAGTCTTATCTTCAAGGCATTAAGTTACTCCGCGCAATCGTTGACTCACCCTGTACAACAGCTTCAGGTAAAGAAGTGACATATTAAAAACACCGCATGCCCAAAGCTTCAAATTACAATTTTATATAATTCCATTCGCGCTTTTGTTGTATGTACGTTCAATTGAAAGCACGAGATTTTCGAATATATTCATTCGTTTTTCCCAAGCAAAAAAGAAAATTTACGAATGATTGGTCAATAATGGCGTAATGAACGAGCGAACGGAATCCATCACTCAACTTTTTTTTACAAAATATTGTTACAACATGAACCTCAATTCGAAAGCTGGATTCTTTCATATGGGGTTAAGGAAAAACTACTGAAAATGATAGAAATTGTGTACGTATTTCACTGGAAATGCCGTTACTGCTGTTCGTATCTTACGCCCTTTCCTCTTTCTCCTGTATAGTTTAAGCATTGAATAATAAATTATTATTCAATGGTTTAAGTGAATAAAGCGCCACGTATCTCGCATCAAATTTCCGGCTTTGTTTAATCCGTCTCAACATAATTAGTTTCAGCTTAATTTTGGACCATAGGTAATTAACAAAAAGTCCAGAAAAAGACTCCAGTTTAGATTATACATGAAAAGTAGAACAAAGCCTTGTATTAAAACGCTTTTTTATTGAACGCTTCATCTGTAATCCTTTGCCTTGCCAAAGTTTCTATTTTTGGCAATACAAAACTTGGGATTTGGAAATTCAAACAAACATAAGCTACTGCAACAACTTGTAAAAATGATTGAGGTCATATAAAGAACCCCTGTATCAACGACCAATCAATCGTATTAAATTATGACTAATTGTTGTTGATTTACCAGATTTATAATCTCGACATTTTGTATATCTACTTCGATTAACCGTAAATGGCACGATTTATCCTTTCCTGTGGCTATTAAAAAATTGATGAAACTGCGCCTTTAAAATCGCGTCTCCTTTCAAAGTGCAGGGAGAAAGTCTTCTACGGTCCTCGATTTTACACATAAATCCCGGATTGTAATTTTCTCTTCAATAGAAACTTGTAAATCATTTCATCTTGTGTGCATGTAAAATTTATTTATTTTCATAAGGATCAAGGCGCACGATAAAATACCGGCAAAACTAATACTAGAATGAATTTCTACGACCCATATGTTCTAAAAATGTCCCTCCAATGTAATTAACAAGAAACTAAAGCGTCTGAATAGATTAGTAGGTATACGTACACAAAGGATTAAGGGTCTCAATGATAATTTAAATATGAAATATGAAAATGTGCATACTAACTCGTTTCACTTCCGGTTTTACACACACATTTTTGGACTGCTCCATATCACCAAATTTGCTTAACAAATCATTACATAGTTTTGGTACCAATTTCAAGAGGGGGTACTGCACTCTTCTGGTGACAATTTATTTTGGAGTTTCTCTCGATATTTCTTGAAGTGACATCAGTGAATTCGGAGATAGACAAGAGGAATCTTTGGTGCACCATTCGTAGATCTTAGCGTAGTGTTGTGAATCTTTCCTATGGCGTGATACTCGCCAATCCTCATACTGTTTTTCACTGGAGAAAACAGCTCCAAAGTCACACAGGTGGCGGCTTTGCCGTTTCAAAAATGTTGTCTCGAGTTTGTATTTTAACATAGGAAAATTTACACATACCGCTTTTTAACGAACATGAACAAAAGTATGCCTGACGATAACAAAAAACGTATTGGAAAGCGAGCGCTGTTGTCACGATCTCTTCAAACCGAAGAGTTTCGTTCTGTTCTGTTTAAAATCGAGAGCATATGACAAAAATGCAGGTTTATTAACTTCTAACGAGCGGGATTTAAATAGCGAGAGAAGTGGAAGAGCGAGGATTCTAAGTTTATTTTCGCGAGCGGTGACGTACTACGTGAGGTAGGCTGAAATTAAAAGCTTAGTGAAGTTGCGAGTATGAGCCTGTAGCAAATTAGGGCACGCTTATTATTATTCTTGGTTCATTTAGCGTCAATGCAAAAGGTTTTCGTTTAACCTCAGGGGCGACCACGTATAGATATTGGTGTGTAAAAAATTGATTCGCGGTCGACTTTTTTTTACTGCGTTGTGAGAAATATTCACGCTATGTATGCGACTTCAAGAATCAGAACGTGCATTTATTGAGTGGGTAAAAACATGTTAAGTAGCGAGAATTTAATTTCGAGTACTTCGTGGAGGAACATTTAAACAAATTTGAACGTGTGAAAATTGCGGGTTACCTGCACTTTCATATGTGTGCGAATAGACGAATTATGTTTAATTACGGGACGAGGAAAACTTTTTAGCAGTCTCATTCGTTATAAGGCCTTTTTATTTACGAGTGGTAAAATATACGCGAAGGAAACTTTTCGAATCATAGAACTGCTTTTCAAATAAAACCGGGATTAAATAAACTGACATTAAACTCATTGTGGTAAACAAAGTGACGTCTTTGGACAGCGCCTTGTGCGACAAATAAACATGTATACAATGGCATATTGCAGGAACTTTAAATTTCGACATCAAGTTTTATCGATGCATTGACCCGAAACAAAGCCTAGATATTAAATTGGGTAAAATTAATAACATAGCGGAACATTGGCATTTTATTCCTTTTCATAACCTCGCTATCGAGTTTTACTTTCTCAAAATTAAAAATCAATTGTTACCAAAATGGAATATTAATCACGTCAATTACTGTAAATTGTTTTCGACAAAGCAGTGGTCGATTATTTTTAGGAACTTGCAAATTAAATTTGAAGTTATTTTAATATTCCTAAAGGAATCGACCTATGGAAACGATATGCATGAGCAGACTTGTATGTGTGGGTTGAGCGGGAAGAGTAGCTAATTAGCTACTGACATGTGATTTCAACAAGACGGGGTCACCGTCATACAGCCCGCGACATAATTCAGTTGCTTCCGTTTTGGCGATCAGAATTGGCCGCCACGATTCCTTTGGGTTATTTTTAAGTCCAATGTTTATAACAACAAGCCCACAACGGCCCATGTATTGAAAGAAGAAATTGAGCACCGTATCAACGAAATTCAGCCACATTCATACCAAACGGTTATGGAAAATTTCATCAAAAAAGTTCGTGTTGTATCTGGTGGTCGCTTTAGAATTTCAATAGTTTTTTTAGAATATTTGTTATTAAATATTTACACATTTACCGCTTTATAGCGAACGTGAACAAAAGTATATCTGGATATAAAACCCGATAACAACGTGTACATTTTCGATAAAAGTGTGCGGTGCGAAATAAAACGAAGAGTAGGGGGATTTTCGGCAGAGGAGGTTACAATTTCAAAGAGCTAGCACGTATTATTTGTGTGTTAGAATTTTATTTTCGCGTGATGCGATTACTTCGCAGATAATTTCGTGAGCGGTTACGTTACCATCTTAGGAGCATTAAAACTGTAGTTTTTGAAAATTTATCACGGAGCGATAAAGTGTTTCCAATTTTATTCGAGCGAAAAATTCTAAACAAGAACGTAGCTGCGATTTTTCTTTCATTCGCGTAACGGTTTAAGACTCGGACCCTAACGTCACAGGTCGTGAGTTCGAATCCTACAACTTGCCAGTTTTTAGTGATACAGAACATCTACTGACCTACTGACTACCATTCTTCGGAGGACAACTAAAGCGGCCCCGGTAATCATACCACGACTGTCGTTAGGTCGTACAGACTCTTGAAAGTATCTATATCTAGGTAGTGTCACTTATACAGTACATACATACATAATCGAAATCACATTGGTGACAAGGTTACCTGCAAGTTTAGTTTTGCGTTAGGACGATAGTTTTGGCCTTTTAGTGGGAAAATTTACGCAAAGGAACATTTCTCAGTCGCATAAGTGCTCTTCAAATAGAAACGGAAAGCAATAAACTCACATTAAAACTCATTGTGATAGACAATGAAGTTTGTTTTCGGATCGCTAACAGTAACGATAGATTAAAAGCAAGTTTCTCAAAGTTGAGTGACGCCATGGGACAGCGCCTTGTGCGATAAATAATTTTGTAAACAACCGCATACTGCAGAGAATTTAAAGACAATTAATCGGCACATTTTACCTGCAACAAAATTGGACGAAATTAATATCGACACAGCAGAACGTTGGCATTTTATTCCTGTGCATAATCAGGATCTAGAGTATTACTTTCGCGAAATTGAAGCTGGTTTGGTTAGATTCGCAATATGTATAGACATTTTTGTTTTGGATTCATCATGGAATCAACTGTACCATCGAAGCGATATGTTTCCATATTTCTAAAGGAAGCGGCATTTTCCAAGGAGAGAAAAGGTTAATAAATTGTTACCAGAATTGAATATTACTGTAATTTGTAATTTTTTGATTTGTATAAAGTAGTGGTCGATTATTTTTAGGAATGTGAATAAATTTTGTTTGAAGTATTCCTAAAGGAATCGACCCGTGAGACTTATTTGCATGACACAGATTTTGTATTTATTGCTAAGAATCGAATCCAAACAAAGGACTTGGTTCCCATTTATTCATTCATTGGGAATTGTGCATTTAATTTCAATGATACCTTTCCTTTGGTTGGAATATCATTTTGTTTAGCATTCAGATTTTTGTGTATTTTTTTCTGTGAACCAAACCAATATTTGCCATCCAGAAACGTGTAAAGGAGTATGGAAATTGATCGCCTTTTTTTAATGAATATATTCAATCAACTAAGTTCACATGAGTATTCGAGTTCATACAGGCCACTTCATTAGATTTTGAATTTCAGGTTTTCAGACGAGATAAAGTGACTAACTTCCGCAAGGGTACTGAGCTAAACGTGGATAAAATAAAAATTAGGTTTCACAGTAAAATTTTTGCCAGTGCCGTAGAGGTTCAATTTTATTTAATGCAGTATGTGCCAGTAAAGCCGTGGAGGTCACTTACCTAATATGCTATTCCATACATAACCCTATTGCGTATAGTTTCTAAATCAATTCCTTCATGGTATTCTAATGAAAGGTCTCATCGAAATAAATTGATTTGTACAAACTATAACTTTCCCGTGCGACTCTTTCTGGAGATCAGTGAGCGACCGGGCCTGAGAGGGGGGGTTAAAAAAGGATATTATCTCTCATTGTATTCTAATTAAAGCTCTTAACGAAAGGAACCGTTTTCTACCAACTCGGAACTTCAGAAGAGGGTACTCACAAAGGGCGATTGAGGCGTCTGCAAGAAATATATCCATTGGTGATGTCAAAACAAAAGCTATTTCGGGTAAAAAATGCGCCTTATCTAATTGATTGGTAATAATGTGCAAACTCTCTCCCGAACGGTTCCGTATTCTTCAAGTCACAAGGTTCTGTCCTTTGTCGCGAAGCACGCAATAATTTCTAATGAAGTAAAGGTTTGTTTCACATCTTTATTATTATGCATTTTTGTTTTTTTTTGCTTTTTGGACCTTCGCCTAATACAGTTGATACAATTCTCAAAGCTGTAGGTACTTATCTATAACAATTATCTGCTTCTATGGTTTTTTTAAGTGCAATATAGCCACGAACTGATTCTCCTAATCTGGATGTCCTCTATAAAACAACCACAACGAAACTGCAATTAATCTTTCCCTGATTTACAAACATCCACCCCTTGAATATGATACCCTCAGATATAAAATGTCTAGAAAAAAGATCAAGTAAATTTCATGTGGGCTCAAAATTGTAGATCGCGAACTTATTCAGCTCTTACCGTCTTAATCAAATTGGAGAAGGAAATTACCGATAACAAAAATATAAAAAGGTCTGCTGGTGGTACTAAATTAAGGCACATCGGGGACGCAACCCCCGTATTACTTGATGAGAAAGACCTAAACTTTAAAGTTGGGGTCAGCCAGTCGCATCAGTTATCACTAACGAGAACCCTGAGCTAAATTAATTAAAAAAATCAAAATCTTCCTCTTACACCACAAAATTACGGTAGGGTTATTCTTTTCCGGATAGAAATGTCCGATCCACACCCAATCAAAAAAAAAACAGAAAAAGAAACAAAACTTGCCGCTTAACTCATCCCTCCGTTAGTATTCTGTGCCAGAAATGAAAAAAGAAAACTGTTAAAGGGTAATTGGGTCAGCGTAGCGACGAGTAGTACTTAAAAGCAAACGGTGCCAATTTTTTCAGCCCTTGAATCTCGACCACTTCTTCGCGTAAAAAGAATGACATATCTGAAATGGTATCGTTCAACGTTAATGGCTTCAGCTCTATCTTTGATGATATTCTGCGACCGATGAGAACTTCATTCTATATAAAAGCACCAAAACCTTAAGTAAACTATCTTTTATTCTTATCCTTAGTTACGATGGACGCGCGTTGCACATTTCCCATAAAATTCGGTTCATTGCCTTATTTCAGGTTCGCGTTACGCCATTTCTCTGCCAGAGAACGCTTTTCGATTAGATTTCCTTTTATCAAACGGTCCTACGTCTGAAACGTATTGAATGCGACGGCATCTCACCATTAGTGGATTCCAAGGAGGTACTTCAGTTTCACTTCATCCACTTATTCGCAGTATTTAGAAACTCAATTAAGCGATAGTGATATTAATTCAATGATTCTACTGATTGTTAAGCGCCGATTAACTGCTAAAACGTTCTGTATGGTGCATTTATATGCCCCAAGTTTGCCTTTTGAGGGTGTGTAGTGGTGGATGACGCTGTAACCACCTCAGAGTAAGACCTTCTAAGGTAACCACCATTTTCTTACGTAAATGAGAATCATAGGTGCGCATTTGCTATATCCATTTCACGTATAATGTTTCATTCAATCCCAGTGTGAATAGTAGCTTGCCACGTTTTGCTAATGGCGGGTAAGTGGAAATGCTATCGTTAAAAGGCACACAAAAAGCTTCTCGTCCCCGGAGACCGGTGTGGTATTTTTTATTTGCATACGTATAGGTTACATTAGTCTTACTTTTTCAGATTAAACGTTACTTGATTGCCATTTTTGTTGCTCAAAATACAGATTTGAGTTCCATGATTGAAATTGAAAGCTTAGTAGGTTGGAACGTTATAATTTTTTTGGCGGGCTTCTGTGCCCATACACTTTTGTTCAATATAAATTCCGTTGCTTATTGGCGACAGAATAAAATGGAATCGCAATATAAAAATCTGTGTTTGGTGTTTTGCATTCGAACACAATATTGAGGGTAACAGCGTGTTACGATCAACGCTGCTTTGCTCTAATATTAAATTTGAAGTTGACATGCCTGTTTTCGTTTGTAGTTTACTCTTTCGTTATTCATTTTTCCGCTTTCGTTTATAAGAAAAATTGTTCTTTTCATAACAAAATTGTTTAGTCTATGGCGCCCCTCTTGCTTGTATCTGGAGCTGTTAAAGACGTGTGTATTTTCCGATATTCAAAAGCAAATCACTTTACTTATGTTAGCGGTTTGGGCAAGTTTTGAAACTGGCGTTAAATTTGGTTTTATTCCAAGTGGCTATGTATCAAATTTCATTTAAATACCTTCATAAATAAAAAAGTTTGCAATTCGGTTTATAAATAATCGAGATGCGAAAAGGGCACTGTGAATGTTGATCGATTGGGCTCAATTTTTGGAATTGCGTTTTATATGGCTAAAGCTATACGCATATTGAATTTCATGCAATTCGGTTCATAACTCACGGAGATGTCAGAAGGGCCTTCCTTATTTTTTGGGCTACATTGCCAATTCACAAACTCCGATCTACAAATTTGATAAATAAATCCATCTACTAAATTTTATCGTAATCGGTCCATTCGTTATCGAGATATCGTGCTAACGGACGGACAGACACCGCAAAATTATAAACTCGCTAGGAGCTCGTTAATAATTCGACCGTTAGGTAATGCAATTTTGAAAGCTGTTACGAACAAGTACCAACATCCATCGATTGGACCTATGAAAAAATCGATCGGAAATGTTTTTACAATATTTGTAATGGAAATTATCTCCAACATACACGTACGCGTGAAAATCTTTACGCCAAATTGTTATTGAACAAAGATCTTTGTCAATAGTTGTTAAAATAAACAATCTGTATAAGCTGGGCACATATCTAGATAACCCATCGAAATCGCACGTCCCGCTCACAAGGATTGCGATTTCGCATCGATTCTGAGGAAATGGTAACTGGGAGATTTGGTTGGACGGCTGGGGAGCATCGTCGTCGAGGTACGCGAGCGCGGTTAAAAAATTGCATCTATACGGTTTGAGTTAGGACGTCGCTGTCCCAGCTCGAGGAGGTTTCAATAATTAACGCAACTTTTGGCGAGGTGGAAAAAATTCGTACGGCATCCGGCGGGGTAGCTGCCATAAGAAGCAAAAATTTTGGAAAAAAAATCGTAGCTCGAAAAAGAGACGTAGAATTCGATTTCGATTTTCTGGAGATCGTGGTGCACGTGGAGGAGCGTGTTTGTGCGGCGGTGGAATTCCCGGATTAATTCAAGTTTGGAAACTGCGCATTCGAAATTGGGGTTTTTCGCATTTTCCAACTTTGAGGCCTATTTTATTTGAAAAATTATCAAGTGAAAATAATTACTTTAATGAAGAAATAAATTTAGAAAATTAAATGATATTGAAGAAAACATTATTAAATTGACAAATAATATTCAAGACATATACAATGAATCAATACCTAAAATTAAATACAGTAAAGGAAGATATAACACTTGGTGGAACGAAAACTTAACAAACAAAAGAACTGAAGTAATGAGGATGAGGAAGTTATATCAGATGAACAACAATATGGATAAAAAATTAGAATTAAAATTAAAATATGAAAATGAACGTAAAATTTATACATCACTAATTAGAAAAGCTAAAAATTATCATTTAAAAGAATTTGTAACTAAACATGGAAATGAAGAACCTTAGGGAGCAATTTATAAATTAACAATTAGATATAATAATAATGAAGAATTAATTACAACCACATGGATAGAAACAGCGGAAAAATTAGTCACAAATTTAATAACGGATGATGATTTTATTGAAACAACTGAATAACAAAAAAATAAAAGAAAATATTTAGAAACACAAATTCAAAATTATGAAAATTTCGAAAAATTTACACACGGTCAAGTTTCAAACGCAGTATATAAACCAACAGACAAAAAAGCTCCTGGTCCAGATTTAATAAATAACGAAAGTATAAAAAAAGTATATCCTTTCATAAGAAAAACATTAAAAATGATATATTCTTGTTTAAAATTTGGATATTTTCCAAAATATTGGAAAAAAAGTGATCTAATAATAATTAAAAAACCAGGAGAAGGAAAAGCTCCCTTAGATATCAAAAGTTATAGACCAGTTATGTTACTATGAGGTTTATGCAAAATATTAGAGAAATTATTAAATGACAGAATAAATTATTATTTGGAAAAAAACAAAATTCTATCAAATAAACAATATGGATTCAGGGAAGGAAGATCAACGGAAAATGCAGTCTTAGATTTATTGAGAAGCCTTGAAAGTTCATAAAAAAATATGTATTAGGAATTTCAATAGACATAGTTGGTGCGTTTGATAATGTATGGTGGCCGCCTATTTTATATGAATTGGGAAAAATAAAATGTCACATTTCAATACAAAAAATTATAGAAAGTTATTTAACGGACAGAATTACAGTATACACTATACAGTAATAAATGTCAAATTACAAAAGAAATTAGCAAGGGATGCCCACAAGAATCGGTGCTGGGACCAACTTTGTGGAATATAATATTTAATAACAGTTTTGAAACTAATGTAAACGAAATCGCAGATGCAAATGATACAATTTTTATTATAGAAGAAAATTCAAGAAATAATTTAGAAACTACTGGAAATATAATAATACAAAATTTGGAAAAATCGTGCACCGAAAATAAACTAACTATATCACATGAAAAAACAGAATATGTACGATAGAACTGCAACAAGTGCAATAACAAGTATAGCAGATATCATGCCTATTACATTGAAAATATAATTCAAAATTATAATTTAAGAAAAGATCAAGACATTATTTTAGGAGATAATACAATAATCAAACCTTTTGTAAAACAATGGGGTAGGTTCCTGAAAAGCAAAAGAGTTAATGCACACTCACGACATCAACTAAATCGACTGAACTTGGTGTAATTTA
The DNA here is from genome assembly GCF_008802855.1 of Photinus pyralis. Taxonomy (NCBI): domain Eukaryota; kingdom Metazoa; phylum Arthropoda; class Insecta; order Coleoptera; family Lampyridae; genus Photinus; species Photinus pyralis. The sequence continues at coordinate 18,300,360 of NW_022170511.1, read as the reverse complement.
CACCTAGTTATATGCAATCACTTTGAAGCACCGTAAAAGTACATCATTGGTTTTTAAACAATTCTTGTACCAAACAAAACCGACTGCACTCACTTTACATACAGGGTGATTCCTATAGTACCTGCCACCGTTTGGGAGCGTGTAGGTGGTGCGTAGGGGAGTATTTTGATATAGGACACTTGGGGTAGGAAATCTAAAATAAGGGTGCCAGAGCCAAATTTACCTTCTGGAATTTCGCGCCTGTAGGTAGGCAACCCAACCGGCCGGCGGTGCACACGGAGCGATCTCAGGCGGCGATGTGTGGCTGACACTTGATCAGAATTTTGTTTAAACCCACGAAATCCCGTCTGCAACGACGCGTATCAAGTGAATAAACACTATGGCAATAGTATAATAATAGTTGGCTAGATGTAGGAAGTGCATTGAGAACAACGGTGGCCACGTTGAACACTTGTAAACGTTATTGCTTTTGACTGTCGTTTTCCCTCCTTCCCTCCCATGTCGCTTCCTCGCGCTAACTCGCTCTGCATCGCTCCGCGCGAAACGTCGGTCGGTTGGGTTGCCTACATACAGGCGTGAAATTCCAGAAGATAAATTTGGTTCTGGCGCCCTTATTTTAGATTTCCGACCCCAAGTGTCCTATATCAAAATACTCCCCTAGGCACCCCCTATACGCTCCCAAACGGTGGCAGGTACTATAGGAATCACCCTGTATGTTAAATAGAAAAAAAGGTCAATGTATCTATGAAAAAATCGATAACTTCAACTACCAAAACGCAACCGATATTTGAAATGTTCTTACAATATGTACAATGGCAATTATCAACATACGTGGACACAATAAAGTTTTTACAACAAAGTCTCTTTTAGTAGTATTGTTTTTAACCAGCACATCAACAAAAAATGTTCGTTTTAAGAACCAGCTGAGGTCTTTGCCATTGTGTAACCCCAGAAGAATTAAATTATGGACCAAATCAAAGAAGGTAAATCATCCAGTTATCGAGAAAGATGTCATTTCTAACAATAACAAGATATTCCACTCTGCCCTTATTGTTGAGCATTTGAAGTTTGATAAAGTTATTAATAAAAGGTACGAATATAAATGGTTCGCCCTTAATTCGTTCAACTTGCGGAACATTAATATAAATCTGCATGTGAAAGTTTGCGCTATTCAGAGTTTGGCAATTTAAACATCGTTCCGACAGTATTTCTAATTCAGCAGTAGGGGAAACTAATATGAGCGCGAAACGTGCTCTCCATATTTCGTCGTTGGGGTAAACGCTGACCTGCATAGATTATCTCTCGACTATATCATGAAAAGCTACTAATAATGCGCGGTGGTGGAAGTAAATTAGAAATGAAAATTCCTATCGGCTTGAGTTTGACAGCCGGGGCTTTATGTTTAATTAAAATGGCACGTTGGTATATTGTGTGCTTCACTTCCGTGACTTCTAACAAATCCGGGAATTTATATTTAGAGGATGGTGTAGTTGAAATGGCATACAAATCGTATCACTGGGAGAAAATTTAATTCATTTTTATTTTATATCTAGTGGATGTCAATAACAATAATATGGATTAGCAAAGATCAGTGCAGGGCAAAAGCGTTTGGTGTGAAAGTATATTGGTAAAGGACAATTAAGCACTTGAGGAAGAATAAACGAACAAGTTTAAGATAAAAAAAATAACTCACTTGCTCCGATACGCCTGTGGGAGCTTATCCAAACACTTTGTGTCTTGAAAAAGTGGACGTGCTTGCAATTTAGCTACTAATTTATGTAGACTTGTACAAATTACATATAATAAAAACACACAATTTGCGAGCAATTTCATTTTAAGGGTGGCCTCCCTCTGCCTCGTATTCCCTCTGTGACCCCGCTGTGGGAAAAACATTTTCCATTATATTACCCTCCGCGTCGCCTACAAATTTGTTATTTTAATTTATATCACGAGATTTTTTATTAGTAGATATCAAGAACACTTATTATACAGGAGACCATTTCAGTTCTACCTGAAGTGCTTTTTATACATAAGATTTAATCATTTTTGTAAAGTATCAAGTGTGTGGGAGCATTTGTTTTGTTTTGACAGTTGTCTGAAAGAGCTTTAGTTAGTTAGAAACGGATAACATCGGTATTCGGAGTGTTATAAAATATAATTAAAATAATTGGACAATATGAAGGTTTAAAGTTAAATAAAACGGCAATACAAACGGTTGAATGCAAAAATAAAACAAAAACATGACCTTATTTACAGTAATTAACAGTAGTGAAACTACTACTACGTGAAGTTCCAATAGCATCTCCAAAAAGCCGACAATCAAGGAAAAATTTCACTCGATTGCAAAAATTTTCACAATCCGTCGGAAGACCACTTTGGCATTGAAAATTAGTTATGCGTACAAATAGTGAAATTCGGCGCTGGGCTGACGTTATGCAACGTTTAGTCCACTTTCCGGGTCATGATCTGGTTCCACGGTCTGCATTTAACTAATTTCTTTTTGGCAAATTATATTCTTTGATATTGAAGAATTCAAAACTTCAATTTACTCGTATCATCCGTACAGAAAAATTTGATTGCGCGCTTTAACGCACAAAAACTGGCAATAATATTTTCGTATATTCCTTCGCGATCCAAAATCAACACCGAAATTTTTATCGGCTGATTCGACTTAATTTCGGATGGTTTAAACTGAATTACGAAACGATTCCGCACCGCTTTCGGCGATTGAGACCTTTTTTAACCGCTGCAACACGACTGCGATCGTGTCGTTGTGCGTATTTCTTTGTGGATTCACGGGTAATTTGTTTCTTACCTTTTTCGCGACATGAGGCGAATTGCCCGCGGCTATTTTTCACACCGTCTAATCCGAACATTTTCATCTGTTTTACGCGAATATCGGTGCTACTCGCGTAATGCCCACGGTCCTCTTCGCACGAACTAATTATAACACAAAATACTACCACTCTGGTGCACTTTTGCAGTTCGCTCTCACGGACACGGTCTAACTGTTGTCTTATTCAAACCCAATAAACTTTTAACACACCTGTCCATTTTGCACTAATTAACCTTTAATAAATAATATCTAAAGATTAAATACATTTTATACAAAGAAACACCTGCAAATTTTATCAGCTTAAAATATCTCATCAATTAAATAAAAGCGATAATTTCGAAAATCTGTATGGCCCACATTCAAGTTAAACTTACAAACCATATGTAGTGTCTTTCTCATAAAAAATGCGTGTGTCCCCAAGATTTATCTCGGGTGTTAAACAACATTTGTGTAATTGATTTCTTTGTGGAAATGGTTTATAAAGGAGCCTCAAGATTGGAAGATACACAAGACGCTACAAAGCGTTTATAGGAAACCCTTGCCTACATTCTATAGCGCTAAAAATCCTTCTACGTCGGTTTCGGGGATGGAAGAAGCTAAAAAGCTCCTAGGACGCTCTGGATGGAGTTGAGAGACCTCTATAAATAACGTATAAAGCTTTGCTAAGCGCCTAAAAGGTTGTGAAATGTCCTAGATTGCTTTGGAAAACCTTCAAACGGTTCAGTTGATCTGGGAAATACAGTTTTAAGATGTTTGGGGTGTTTCCCAAGTTCTACACGTTGATTGATCGGTTCTTAGGTTTTTCCCTGACCTTTCTAGGCTCAAAGCACTCCAGAACTCCTCAAAAAAGGCACCGATAGCTCTGATAGTAACTTAACTGGCAACTGGTTTAATGGTGAACTACGATGAAGCACTGGAATACTCTGAAAATCAACGATAAGGTCTATAGTAAGCGCTTTGAGGGCTGGGGAAAGTCTGCGGTTGACCTAGAAAACCAAACCACAGATATACACAAACAACAGATTGCTAACCTTATACATTTCATGGTATTAGGTATACAGTGATAGCGACCCCAGCCGCCATGTTGCATCAAAAATTCAAAATAAAAGTAGACAATGCACAGTACAATACAATGCACAGTGTGTATATTTTTCAAAAGGATCCAGGAAGCCATTGAAATTAGCGTTCATCATACTACTCGGAAGTTAAAACTGTAAAATGACGCTTATGGAATTCGAATTCCTTATTATTGGTATTATTGCAGTGATATATGTAAGGAGGTAAGCTGAGCTACTAATGTTTAATTGAGCAATGGAGCTACTCAATCGCTTCAAATTTTTTGCAGCGACATCTACTGCATAAATCCATACACGTCATTTTACAGTTGTAAACTGTACATGTTTATACTGCTGCTCAATAGAGGGCGCTTTTAAGTATATCTAATGCATGGAAGTAACCTAAATGTGTTACCCATGAAATGCATAAGGTTAGGAATCTGTTGTTTGTGTATATTTGTGGCCAAACTAAAAAAATGGAGAAACATAGAAAGTAAATTCAAGTTACTCACATAGTTAATGTTGGCGGTGTGGAGAGCGAATTTCTGCAAGTAAAAACTTGGGTAGCTCTAGATCTCAATGACTATGATAATGTTGTCAGTTAAAATCCACATGGATACAATTAGTTTTTCCGTTTACACAATGAAATTGAGCACAGAAAGCAGAACCAAAACGTCAAGGATTTGTTTTCCAATTAAATTTTAAAGAGCATAGAGGAGCTAAGTTAAATTTGCAAATAACCCAAATAAATTGGTCCTTAATGCAAACCATTTTGAACAAAATAGCGAAGGAAACGTCAATGATTTTTAAGAGAAAGGTCTGAGAGCGAGAGTCAATCAAACGAACATAGGGACAGATAGAGAAGCCACAATGAAGCAGTTTTTCGGCAATAATGAGTCAATGACATTAATTTCAGTTAAAATGGCATTTTTTGTGTGTTGGATATTTTTACTTTTACCACGATGTAATTAATTTTAGTACAACGTCAGCGCTATATCACGTTTTCAAATTTACTAATGAGAGTCGACGGTGTTTTATTATCGCTCAAAAAAAGGCAGCCTGTGAATAAAACGAAAAAAAATATTCGCTGATTTGGGTCATATTTCTCGTCTCGCCCTATTAATTTTTATCCTTTTCCATCGATCAAATAATTAGTAAAATTGTAATAAAATGTCTGTGTACAGTACAAAATTTGTGTTGGTCCATGTACATAAATTGGACGAACCATTGCGCCGACTATCTCGAGTTCAAGCAACCTGTAACCCAAGAACACTCAGAAGTAAGTTCATTTTTACGTCATTTTCCTTCGCACCCTCCACAAACTCGCAACTCGTTCGCATTTGAATTGCAGCGGTAATTTCTTTTGATTTCAAACTTACGGACAACTGTTAACAGTACACCATAAAATTGCAATTTATTAATTGGTAACTAGAATTACCGCCCTCTTCCTTTCTCATAATTATAGTCGACAAATTGCATTACATATTGCTGTGTAACTCGCCTGGATTCCAAGCATGACCTAAACAAAGGAACGAGAATATGTAAATGTCACGCAGATTTTTGGGGCTACTATTTATTGAAACGAGTGAAACCGCTACCCTGTTATTCGTTACTAAAAATGACTTCAAACGTCGAAAACAACTGAACTTTTAACACAAAACCTACGTGCTTTAGTTTAGTAATAACTTTTATAAATTTTTATTTTATAAACTACTAAGTAGTACTACTACGACTCGGATAACCCAAACTAACATGAAACTCAACATTTACTGGGTTTTTAAGTACACGTGACAACAAACAAACAAATCACAATAACCTGAAACTTAAAATGAAACTTTCCCCAAAAACACCTGCAGCTAAACTGAATTTCTCCATTGCCCTGAACAAATTTAATGTGAGTCTAATAACGAAAAAGAAAAAGACCAGGTTACACTCACGTGTACCTAAGCTTATATTATCGGAAAAGTGGAACGTATATAGCACGCTTATTAAATTTGAAAAGCAAAAGAAAGTTTATTGAATAATTGATCAAAAGTGTAAAATGTCGAAAGAGTTTGTAATGTTCCTAGGGGTCTATCAAGCAGACACTGAAAACGTTGACTTACCCTGTAATTACCGTTGGCAACTCTGGAAAAAGAAATCTACAACCAGAGCCACCTACCTTTCAAGTCGAAACGATGGACGTTTCGCGGCACTTTTGAATTTGGATAGCAGTCGGCTCGATATGGATGGCACGAATGAACTCCTACGTTGTGTAATCGGTTTTTGTATGTGTTGGGACGTGAGACATAATCGGGTAGGGAATTAAATAAAACACAGAACTTTTGTGCGTAACAAATGACAAGACCATGTCAAGGAAACCTTCTACGGGACAAAACCCCGGCATAGGCAACACAAATATATGAAATAAATCACCTACAACAATAAAATGCAAGAGAAAATACTCATAAATAAAACATCTCAAATTGTATGATAAAAATCAGATAATCAAATCAAATGCGATTAATCAAGTTCATAAAAACAAAATACACAAGACATCATAAATGCAGTGGAAAACATGATAAACCAATTCAGTACAAAAACACATCAAAATACCTGTACAATCAATTGGGCTAACACAACTCGTAAAATAAATAAATTGCATGTACATAGGAAACATGTAAATGGTGTGACTCTACTCCAGCCTTCAATTAACATAATTTTATTCAACACGAAAAGTACATGTGAGAATGCCAATAGCAAGTATTCATGTGAAAGTCGATTATCGCTCAAGCAGAACATATTTTAAATAATGGAAATGTTAATGAGAGGGCTCCACTCGCATTGCTAAGATGCTAAGAACTGCAATCCGCACGAGACGAGTAGGCAACAGATACAGCGAAAGGTCGAACTGTATTAGGTACCTACTCCACGAAGACAGAATGACCCACTCGCACACACAAACATCGAAACATCAAGTAAGAGAGCTCCCCTTCGTATAGCTAATGTACAAGAACTGCAGCGCGCCACGAATAAGAAAGTAACAGATACAGCGAACAATCAAACTGTATTAGGTACTTCCCTCACGGAATAGTTACCTTCAATCGGACAGAGCAACATCGCACTGATAATCAACTCCTCGTGAATACATAAATAAATACTTAAAATAAAACAAAATAATGGCATGATCACCTGTACAGTATAACAAACACGATTCAGATAACGGTACTCAAAACAAAGGCATGGAGTACGCCATGATTCAGATATCGTAGTTTATGCAAAATTAGCAAAATGTAAATATGTAATATCAAATTGTGGCAAGAAATTCAATGATTAATAGTTAGTACAAGAAAGAATAAAATGGTACTACCAGTAATTACACCTTCAAAACACCACAACCAAAATAATCAAGAATAAAAACCGGGAATGCGTAATGCCTTCTGTCGACCCCGTCGCCATCTTCTTCCTTCTCCTATAATAGCTTCGTTACGAAAATCCCCTAGTATTCGGGATTTGCGCAAAACGGTCGATTGGTTATATACCGAGCATATCATATTTTTGTTTCAGATGTAAAGGTGTGTTGCCTAACCATAAGGGTGGGTTGTAACAAGTTTCTACAAATTTAGACAGAATGCATATAAAACCAAGGGTATAATTCTGTGTTCCCCTAGAATTTATCGGATAAAAGAACCGCGCTGAAGAAGATTCAGAAGAGGTTAAAAAAATAGGGGGGAAACCTGGAGCAAGAGAGGTAACTGTCGAAAACGCTAAACAGATTTTAAACCACATCTACAATATATAAAATTTAAGAATCCTAGGAAGTAACTCTTGAATTTGAATGATTTAAATTTGACGTTAACTCAACATTTGATAAGTTAAGAATGGCTACCCCAGGTACATTTCACAAACTCCAAATCTTTCCCATTTGTGAAAGAAAGTCTCTTACATATAGTACATGAAATACATCGTTTATTAGCCGAACGTCCTTCAGTCCAGAAGGTATCTGAAGGTCCTGGGTCCTTAAAGTTGTATTTCGGAATTAATGCCGCTAAGTATCTTAATCACTTTGACATCTACCTATGCACGGGCCAAAAATTAATTACACTCAAAAAAGGTAGAAGAATTGAAGTAGCTAATTAGTCTAAACTGAATTTAGAAAAAAACGAACAATTATAATTACAACTAAACACATTACCTTTTTGTTATATGTAGCACAAACACGAAAATTGAATTATAGAATTAAATCGAATTCAACTACCTTGACTGACTACAGAAAGTAAAGTGGCGCTGAAATTTAAAATAAACGTTTAAATAAAATTTAAAAAAAATAAATAAATTCAACAAAAATGCACACTCGGCAAAACTAAAACAAGACACCATTTTCGTATGCAGGCTGACATTTTTTAAAATTACTGAATTATCATACAGTTGTAAAGTTACAGCATTGTATTTAAGTCTCCAGCGGTGTCTCTATATACGCCTACGATACTTGTCGTTTGAAGTTTTGAAAGCAGACATCTCAACACTTGATTTACAAGTTCTTCACAACTTTGTATCGATGACCTCAATTCTAAGGCGTCATTCTGAATTGGAGGTGCAAATAAAAACGAAAGGACTCACTTTTCAATCTTCAACGTCAATTAAGGATGGCCCATTTTCCTTTCTTCTATCCGCCTTTTATTAAAACGCATATCGCATTCTCATTTTATACAATAACACGCCTAAATCATATTCTCAAGAGATGAGAAAATTTAACAAAGGCTACACCTGCAGATTTAATTCAATTTAACATTTGCTATTTATATTTTTTTAGTAAGACGTCTTTATCCCCTTAATATGACTTTATTATCACTTAAGTAAGATGCTTTGACGTGAAATAAGTGTAATGTAATTTCAAGTTTGAACGTTTGGCAACTCATGTAACTTCAAAATCGATCTTGAGAGGAAGCAATTTAAGTTTTAACGTAGTATAAATTTTAATTATAACTTTAAAGGCATTATTGTTCGCCTTTAATTGCTCTTAACTTTAATCAGCAATAAATTAACTGTTCCTTCACGTAGTACCAACACGTAGGCACTGAAATCACCGAAATTATTATCGTATACCAATAGATCATTTAAATATCAAACGTGTGCTACATGCAGCTGCTTTAGGGCAATATATTTAGGGTACCGCAACTTTGATGTTGAAGGTGCTCCCAACGATCTCAAGCAGTTCATAAATTATGTATAAATGTAAACCTTTGATAATGAAGATTTACACTTACGTAATGAACGAAAGTAGAGAAAATTAGAAGTTCCAATTAAACCCTTTACTTAATAGTCTAGACTAGACAACCGGGAAAGCATGGATCATATTTGAGCTCTCCTGAACCGTCTCATCGTTCTATTGTAACCATTGCTCATCTGAAAGTGTTAAAACCAAAAACCTAATTAAGTGTTTCTTTTTTTCCAGGTGCAAGAAAAAAGATTACTCAAATAATCTTCCATCCACTAGCGTTATAATTACGTTCCATAACGAAGCCCGCTCTACGTTACTAAGGACCATAGTTAGGTGAGTAAACGATTATTTTACACGTGAAACGACTCGCTCACATTTATAATTTATCCCTCGATTCAAATAAAATTCCGTTTGTACGCCACCAAGTCTAGACATATAATTTACGTAGTCTAAATCAAAATGCATCCTCCTTTCGGAGAATCGATAAAGTAAACTCTGGGTGACCTCAATCAAATATTAAACTGCGAATAAAATAGATGCTTCCACTTGAGACGAAGTAACTAAAGTATTCAGGTTAATCGAAAAACTTTTTTTGGCTTAATTGATTTTTTTAGAATGGGAAGGTTCCGATCAGAACTCTTTTAGCTATTTAGATGTAACTAACATCTATGGGGGAGTTATGACCCAGAAACTCTACATCGTGGGTGTGTCAACTTTATCTACTCCTACATACTGTTAGTGTACTATTACGAAATTAATCAGATGGGAGCTTATCCTATTAATCAACAGTGTTTATTATATAGCGTAGCGAAATTAATATCTCAATAAAATAAATGGAAAATCTGCCTTAGGTAATATTAAGCCTGTCGGCGCTCCCTTTTTAAAAGCTTTTATTTTGTAACTCCCCTTCAGTAAAACGGCTCCTTAATTGCATTCAGTTTCTCAAATGCGATGCAAATTTGTCTTTGAGAAAACTTAACTGAAGGAATTAGTATAACTTTATATTCATTTCATTGACAAAAAGAAAGATTTAACGTTTCCATTTCCAACCGAATGTAACTTTTAGTTTATAATCTGCTTGAACCATTCTAATTGCGTAGATTATAAGTGTTTGAGAGCGATTGAATTACAAAATCTTAATGGTGTAAGCGCTAGAAACTGATAGTAAAATGTTTTAGTGTCCTGAATAGAAGTCCGGAGCACTTAATCAAGGAGATTATTCTGGTGGACGATTTTAGCGATAACCGTAAGTACGGCCGCCTGTTTTTGCAGACGTCGCAATTTGTTACATTTAATTTCGCTAACTTGGCATTCGATTTCAATTAGATTAATAATTGAAAGGTTCCTCGGAAAATAACCCGAGTTTCTCTTTAGCGGCGGACGGGGAAGAGTTGGCAAAAATTCAAAAGGTTCGTGTGTTCAGAAACGAAAAGCGAGAAGGTTTGATGAGGTCCAGGGTTAGAGGAGCTGATGCAGCCACCGCGGAAGTACTTACATTTTTAGATAGCCACTGCGAGTGTAATGCGAATTGGCTGCAACCCTTACTGGAGCGTGTAGCAGAGGTAATTACGCGTAACCTTAATGGGTAAAGTGCTTTTATTACCTGTTCTAGGATCCGACGAGAGTAGTTTGTCCGGTGATTGATGTAATTAGTATGGATACGTTTCAATATATAGGAGCTTCTGCGGATTTAAGGGGCGGATTTGATTGGAATTTGGTATTTAAATGGGAATACTTGAGTCCCAGTGAAAGACAGAGCCGCCAACACGATCCCACGCAGGCCATTCGCACGCCTATGATCGCTGGCGGGCTATTTGTTATCAATAAGAAGTATTTTGATAAATTAGGAAAATATGATATGAAAATGGATATATGGGGCGGGGAAAATCTGGAAATTTCGTTTAGGGTGTGGCAGTGCGGGGGAAGTTTAGAAATCATTCCTTGCAGCAGGGTAATAAAGGTACAAGCGGTTTCATCTTAATTTTTCCCATTATTAGGTGGGACATGTATTCCGCAAGAGGCATCCTTATTCATTTCCCGGAGGGAGTGGAAATGTCTTTGCAAGAAACACCAGGAGAGCTGCTGAAGTCTGGATGGATGACTACAAAAACTATTACTATGGAGCTGTGCCTTTAGCGCGAAATGTACCATTTGGAAGGTAAGTATGAGAGCCAAAATGATAGTGTTTGCATTCTCTTTTGACATCGTTTCACGTGATTGATCTTTCGCGACCCAAGTTTTTTATAACTTTTGGTACATTTATCTACAAATGTGTATTCTCTTAGTGACGTAAAAATTATGCGGCTTATTTGGTGCAATTAATTTCACTTTTTGTTAATTAAGTGTTGGGAAAAATCGTATCCCTACGAACTACGGTAACAAATTTAATCCAAAAGATGTAAGTGAGGACGCCAGCAGTAGGTATTCAAGCTAAATTAGACCAGCCAGCACACAATCCCGCATTTTAAACAGAAGAAAAGTTAATTAGAGGGCTCCTCTTCTCGTATTGCTAACATACCATCCGGCAGAGGGGACGAGATGAAAAAGAAACAGATACAGCGAAGAATTCAACTGCATGAGGTTCTTTTTCCACGGAAATAAATGATTAATCCGAACATACAGGGCTAACATCATACTGATGATCAACTCCCGCGTGAACACATTAAAATAATAATGAATATTATCATAAAATTTACAAATGTTTTAAATGTGACTATCGTGATTACGGGACAAATCGAAAAAACAACTTTAAACAACACCTTTTGACACATACCGATTCTAAAGATTTTAAATGTATTAATTGTGATTACGAGACAAATATCACTGCTTTAAACGACTCCTTTTAAATCATGCCGATTCTATAGTTTTTAAATGGCTCATTGAGATAATGGAACAAATAAAAAACGACATCTTATTAGTTATTAGAGGACACATTTTAACTGTCCAGTGATGTAAATGTGCTAAAATGTGCCAATTGTAATTATGAGACAAATAACAAGCGCTACTTGAAACAACACCTTTTAAAACATAAAATTTCTTACAATTTTAAATGAGCTAATTGCAATTATGAGACAAATAACATAAACATTAACTCGTAGAAACTGGTTTTATTAAAAGGAGCAAATTTCTCGTTAAGTTAAATATTAATTCTTTGGTGTGTGTCTACAATCTGCATGAAAGAGAGGTCTACGTGACCTAACGTACCTACGTTAATAACATCTAAAATGTTTGCGGATGTGGAAACAAATATCGATTATCTCAGAGCAAGACATAATGATAGAGATGCCTGGGGACCGTTCTTTTTGTTTACAAATATTGCGAGAAATATTGTAAGTAGTGAGGGTCTCTGGTTTTTAAATATTTACATGAATTTCTGAAAACCAAACCATTTTAGCTGCAAATTAGACGGCTGTAGTGGACTTAACCCCCAGGTTCTACGCTAACTTCACACTACACTAACTAAAACAAGAAGAATTGTAACTCATTAATCCCGCTCCTGCAAGATAGGTAGCCCGCCCCTGGTTTCGAGGTTTTGAGCCTACAGTTGAATGTCGAAGACAATCGCGGAATTAGGTGTTGTACTTCAAATGGATACAGTTTTTACCACCCCCGTGACTGCTTCATTCACGGAGAAAATTGTTAGTAACAAACAAGAAGTCAGTACATACATCAAACGAATCGGTAATTTCCACACATTAAAATAAAACGATCAAAACTTATATGAATGTTACTTCAGGGACAAGGCCAAGTAATCAACATCAATAAACATAAATGAAGCAAGCATTACACCAAAAACGTAAACAATTACAAACAATAGCATAACGGTATCACATTATGTGATTCTGCATTGCGGTTAAACCAAGTAAATTTCAAAAACAAAGATTCAAACACACACAAAATATAAAATGTGGCGTACAAAACACAAATACGTTATAAAGAAATGCAAAAATTACCACCTGCATTAAATAACACAAAATAACAACAAACCCCCCGTTCGTGCTTTCTAGATGGCGCAGGTAGATTTTTCCCACCTAGAAATTGCATGGTTGCCAACTCTCAAAAATGTATGTATCGTCGTAAGTTGTATATACAGGATGGAATCTCTCACGGCTTAAATATAAATGCTATTGTTTTTTGTACAAGGAGACCGCTTTCATATGTTTCACTCACTGTTACTAGTTTAAATCGTATTTGATTGTTTCATAATTTATTAGTGTTTTGAAACCGTTAAGACGTGCATTATTTGTAGAATATGCATATGGAATCTAACATAACAAAAAAGTAATAAGTTATCTATTTTATCTCTTGCTCCAAGATTTTAACTCATAAGAGTTTTTTTTAATTTTCTTCTGCTACTGATAGCTGTCAGAAGATACTAGAATTAGAGTTTAGTGTTAAGGGATTTAATGTAATTTTTTAATGATAAAGAAATAATTTTTTCATTTATTATTCATATTGAATTCAATTGACTGTTTTATCATTAACAAAATCGTATGTTTTCCATTTTGATAGAAAGCATCATTGGATCGTTCAAGTCTAAGTACTGACTGATCTACGAGTTCATCCAAATGTTTGGAAAGACGGTCGATACAAGGTCTCATAAATGAATGGCTGCTTTGATTTGGAATTGAAGATTAAATACGATGATTCAAAACTTTAGGTATTCCGATGGTAAGCGTCAGTGTCATTAATTCACCTACGTGCTGTTGATCACTTCAGCCAGGTGACAAATTTCGATATATAGGTTTATTCTAAACACATTCTCCTTCAAAATATTGCGATCTACTTCCTTTCCGCTCGTTTCATATTTACGGTATTATTCGTCTATATCGCAATTATTCTTTCGCTAAATTTCCTTTGACCCTGAACTTTACACGTACGGTTCAGATTTCTTGTAGTCACACGCAATTTCTCCCCTGAATTGGAAATCACTAGTTTTTCTCGCGGCTCGACGCGAATTGTTTCACGGTTTAATCTGAGTTCTTTACACAAACTAAAATCCACCCTGCGCTACCAGCTTGCAGGTGGTCGTCTTAACTTTTTTATTCTTTCGACGCAAACGCCATCGTGGCTTATCAACACGGGTAATTTACGCCCATTCTGTTGCTCAAACCACCAATCAAAACTAATTTCTTCATCCAATGAGATTTTCTGGCATACCGGGTGACTCAATAAAACTGTTCCTCGGCCATATCTCGGAAACCGTTCGTCGTATGACTTAGGGGGTAAAAAAATTGTTGGGTAAATCGGTTATGAAGAATCGCTGGAAAATATTTTCAAGTTCTAAAAACGACCACCAGAAGGCGTAACTGCCATCTTAAATTTTAAAATTGCATTTTGTTTAAATTTCGCATAATAAACTAAACATTCTTTTTTCACATTTTTAAAGAGAACTAGTTTATCTATCATTATCGTTAAAACAAAAACTCAGTTATTTCAAAAACAAAGATGGTGTGGGGCGTTCAATTGTTTTTGCAATAACCTGCTTTAACTTCTGAACCGTTTGACCGATTGTAACAAATTTGGTATCGTTGAAAAGAGCATTCCTTGGGCAACAAGAATCAACCAAATGTAGTTAATTTAGTTGAATCATTCTCCGTCAGGGGGCTAGTTTTGACACTATGATCCAAAATGCTAAAAATCAAATGGAATGATGTGACTTTTTCTTTATGAAAAAGTAGCCAAATAACACCCCAAGAGGCCAGTGAAAACCGTTTTTCAAAATCTCGTTCCTAACCTCAAATATGGGAAAAATGAGATTAATTAATTCATTCATAAAAATGCTTAAATTGTATCTTATTTGACGTATTTCCGGTATTTGGCGATGGCGCGAAAGATTGTTTGGAAAATGATCCTACACTTTTAGGTAGGCCTTGGAAAATTAAACAAATGAAACACGATGCATTATAAAATAATAATAGCCGTAATTTGTAAATTAGGTATTCTGCTGTGTTTACATTCAGAAAATGCAGCTTTTTGAATTTGTAATCTTTTTTAAAATGCCGATTTCTAACCAAGAAGCATTTTATATGCTGGCGGCGATGGTTCGTGGTCGATTCGGGTAACGCAAATAAAAAATGCAGGCAGCGACGGTCGCATTTTGAAAATAGTCAAAATATATCGCATTTAGGTTTTAATTTGTTCTAATTAGCGGGATCAAATGTTAATTGGTAAGAAAGGAATCATTCAGAAAAGAGATCATTTTGATGAGTTAGTTCATTTGTTTGACGAAGCCATAGCCATACTCTCATAAATAGGTAGGTATGTATATGGTCGAACCCCCGATTGTATCTGCGACAATGAAACTCTTAATTCGACCAATTATATTTCATTAAACGCTCTATCGATTGATATGATGTATCTTCTACCTAGAATCACGTTAATTATCAAACATTGTAATTAATTTCTTTACTTCGCAGCATTCAAGAACGACTAGATCTAAAGGAGCGTCTACAATGCAAACCATTCAAATGGTACTTAAAGAACGTGTATCCCGAATTAACGCTACCGCACACTTCGACAAGCTACGGATCGCTCAGGCAGGGCATCTTCTGTCTGGACACAATGGGTCATCTGATAGATGGTACCGTCGCGCTGTATCAGTGCCACAATACCGGTGGTAATCAAGAATGGGGACTTACAGGTGGTGGTTCGATAAAACATCACGATCTGTGTTTAACTTTAGACAAGTACGTGAAAGGTGTGCAAGTTATCATGCGAATATGTGATGGTTCCGATAGCCAAAAGTGGAAATATATGGAGAGTGGTAGTTTGCTGAAACATTCTAAACTTCCGTTATGTTTAGATTCGCGATATACAGATATTAAAGGTATTACGGCGGAAAAGTGCAATCCTAATTTAGAAACGCAAAGATGGCAGTTGGCCACTTGAGAAAATGGTACTACCAGTGGTACTAAACGGAAAAGACATATGGTGATAAAAATGTAGCTTAGTTAGATTGAACATTTTTATAATTGCTAGAATCTGTCTAATATTTATGTGTTGATGATATTCAAGATATGGTTTGCCCAAGTAGTTGGCTTGTTGATCGATGAAGCTACTATGAGCTTTCATGGTTGTTGGTGTACGTTTTCCTTAAAATTATTACAGGTACATCTCATGTCTCTAGTCATTAATTTCTCAATTTTTCATCTATATACACTTCGAGAAGTTTTTTTAGACATGCAATCATTCCAAATGGTTTATAAGAATTCCATCCATTATTTTTTAAAACTGGCATTGATCTTAAAAATAATCATTTTCTGACACCATGCAACGCACCCATCACAAAACAAAAACATTGCCAAATAATGAATATTTTGGATTATTCTATTTTAATATTCAAGATGACACAAAATTTAATAAGTTTTACATAAGCTTGTCTTTCTGTGCGACATTTTTGACTTAGATTAGATTGTGATCCTCATTCTTTGGATTGGAAGAGTTGTGGTATTTGCGTGGTTGAAGTAGCAATGTAAAGGGTTCAAATGATGAGACAAGTACTTAGTTGAGTATTATTTTCCGTATTACGACATAGCTTTCCAGACAGACGTCATGTAAATAAAATTCAATCTAGTCTGTAAGTCTTTACTTATACGTTATTTGCCGGACAGAACTGTACCTATCAAGCAATTTTAGCAAATTTAAAAATGTACAGGTTGTGATATGCAGGGAGCTTTAAAATGATGGACTGGGAGATATCATTTTTAAAGACACATGTTGCCACATGTAATAATAGTAGAAATTAGAGAAATAGGTTGTAATTAGGTACTGGCAACATTGTACATCTAAAATCGGTATCTTTCTAACATTCATTTTTATCGCACAATACCTGCTCATGCTTATTTTACTTCAGGTTTAAGATGCTGTACCATCACTAGAATAAATAAGGTCAATATGGACAACTTACCAGGTACTTATTTGCAGGTGATTACTGTATTCACCTATATGGCACTAACAGCATTTTTTTTTATTACCTATGTGATCGTGCTAGACGTGTACCTTTGATTCACACTAAATTGATGATATTTATGACACTTTGTTTACTAATTATAGAGGAGCAACTATCAAAATCAAATAAGCAAAGCATCTTCTAACTTTTCTGGTATGATCGCCGAATGTTACTGCGGAAATGCGTTTTGTTTAAAGTGTCATGACATATGGTGATTATTCAGGACTTTTCCATCTGTTTTTGCTAGACAATAATGCGAGATTATGAAAGTATACTTATCATACTTTTATTTGGTAGTTATAGTCATCAAGTAGGAATAAATTATGTCGATTTATTAATATAATGTGGATATGTAAATAGTATATAAAAAAAACTACATACCAATATTGTAAGTATGTTAATGTTTTATATTATGCTTTGTTTATAAAAAATTAAATGGTTAAACCCCCTAGAGAGTTTAATTAAAATTTCAATGTAAAATGTGTTTTTGAATGTTGCCTCCATAACAGTTCATCTATGCTGAGCCAGTCTGTATAGGTAGGAGAGTTTGAGGCAAAACGACCCCAAGAGGCAAAGTCCAGTACTTTTTAAGTTTTCTGTATGGACACGGGATCTATGGCCATCAATAGGTAGGTATACAGTCATTCTTTCTGAATAGCTAGTTAGTTGAATGTTATTTGTTACCATCAGCACGCAATCTTTGCAAAAAATAGAATTTGTGGTGACATACCACTATGGTTTGGCAACAAACCTCGCCACTGAAAGAATATCGCAGTATGGGAATAATGCGAAACGCTCTGGGTACGTTCGGCATTGAGATTGGAGTACATAAAGTGCACCCCAGTAGTGTGCTGTTGCTCTGTATGGTTCGATTTTACAATTACTTGGAGGAAGTATCGAATGCAGTTTGATTCTCGGCTGCATATTTTGTTACTTCAACTCGTGGCCCGCTGCTGGACGGCGCGTAAGCGATACGAGAAGTGGGGCCCCTTGTTATCATTTCTCTTATTTTTGTGATTTGCTTGTCCAACTTTTACATGAAACTTACTATTGGCATTCTCATACTAACTTGATGTTTTTTATGTACATGCAATTTATCATTTTACGATTTGTTTTAACTCATTTACATGTAGGTACATGTGTTGATTGAAATTGGGTGCGTTCGCCAGACGAAGCACTTCATGGGCGCTACCTAAAGGCGGGAATATGTTAGCAAGGTTTCTCGCGCGAGTTGCTGTCTGGTATGTACAAACACCTCGACGGACAGTGTTATCAGCAACTCGCGCAAGAAACCTTTTTTCTCGCCTATACACCGCAACGAGTGTGGTGCCGCTAGCACGTATAGTTTGTTAGCAAAATTCTGCACCAGCGCCCTTTCGAGTAGGTATCAACCCAACGTGCATTTTGACAGCAAATTGCAGTGGTATTCGGCATCAGCCAATCAGAACGCCGGAACCTTTCATGAGGGTTCCGGCAGATTGTGCATTCTACTTAAATGCTTCCTGGATACAGTCCTGTCGAGTTAAATGTGTATGAAAGCTTGGCGGCGACAGGAAGTCGCAAGACAAGGCGAAAATGATGAGATGTGTGCACTTGACAGGTTCAGCTGAATCAGAACTGCCGTTATTTAGTGTGGTTTTTTTTTGCAGAATCTGTGGGAATTTTCTATCAAGGCAAGCCAGGGTTTCTAGCAAATTACCTTTATAAAGGCGTGTAAGATTCATTGACATTTTGGGGCTCATTTTAAAAAAAAGGATATGCTTGGTGTTGCACGGTCATAAAATGTGAGTAAAATCGACCGCCGGTCAAAAATAAGTAAAAGCCGCAAGTATCTCGAAAAGAGTACCTACTCGCAAAGGAAAAATGCAAGGTTTGAACGAGATTGTACTTGTCGGTGGGGTAAAAACTCTAAATGCCAACATTTCGAGAACGGGGGTACTCACAAGAGGAAAGTGTAAAGTATAGACGAGTAGCTGCATCTATCGGTGAATCCAAAACTTTAAATGTGAACATTTCGGGGCGAAGTACACGTTATGAAACCGTAATGCCTAGTCGTCCGTCCGCCCGAATTTATTATGAGCGCATACAGTGATATTCAGGTAGAAGTAGACTAGAGATTACCTATAGGAATTTCCTATAATCTACTTTTAAATGATTAAATGTCGCTTGGAGGACGCCTAACTTTATGCAACCAAAATAACTAACTACAACAAACGAAGATCGACCTGCCCTAATAATTAATTTGAATATTATCGCTTTGACTTCCGTATTATAATTGTTGTTCGTGTCGTGTGCGATGTAAGAAAAAGTTGATATTTCCAATTGGTATAGTGCCGGTAACAGTTAAAGGAGCTTAAGAGATTTATTTTCTGTAAAGGCAAAGTAACAATATTCTATTTGTTTCAATAAGTTATTTTGGTTGCATAAAATTGGGCGTCCTGCAGAAGACTTTTTATGATTTGAAAGTAGACATAGGAAATCCCTATGTCTACTTCTATATGAATATCACTGTATATAACTGTCTTAGTTGTAGAGTTAGAAAGATGGCTACATTATCAAAGTTGTGTATTTTTTTTCTACCGAATCCAAATCTGTATCAAAACAAAACCACATCAAATTTTTCAAATAAAAATCTGACTTTTATATGGAACACCCTGTATAGTAAACATCATATGACAGTTTATTGAATTCCCTACAAAAGTTGTTACTTCTTATGCACCATAGCATAGCCAAAATACTTCAAATAACCCAGACTTTTCCATTATTTTCATTTCGATCTAGTTATCCCTAATAATGATAAAATGACGATTGACGTTGTTGTTTGACGTTTGTTCATTGCTAGGAAATCACAAACTATGATGTAATAATATACCTGGTGATACATCTTAATGTCACATTTTTGTTATTATCTGAAAAATGCGATGCCATTTTGTTTATTTTAATTACAGATTTGGATTCAGTAGAAAAAAATACCCCATTTTGGTAATTTAACCGTCTCTCTGCAACTAAGAAGGTAGCAATATGCACTTATTTTGAAACAGACTGTTTTTGTACGCTGGTGTTATACCATAGAATTTTTTAAACAAATCTATTACTTTTAATGTTAACTAAGCAATTATTTTTAATGACATATGCATTGTACCTACCTATTTATTGTGAATAGGTACATGCGATTGCAGTAGTTTAGTGCACATGATAAAAAACATTATTTGTAAACAATAAACAACATAAATACTAGCCAATTTGATAAAAAACTCCTCAAATCTACTCTATTGACTTTGTCGCTGCAAAAATATCACTCCCAGTTTGTTTGGCCCTATTTACAGCATCATCAGAACTAAGCGCTTCTTCCACTGAAGGCTCGACAGGTGATCCGTCATTGTTCAGTTTGCCCTCCTTGAAATCTTTTCTAATTTTTGGAGCATACACCACTTCAAATAAATCTTTCGCAGTAAATTCTGATTGCACTACGTCCGGTGCCCGATACGAGACGTACGGCTTTAACTGAAAATCAATCCACCCAATTATAGGGAGTGGGCTTTATATTGTGCCTACCTTAAAATCTGTTAAGTCGGGCACAATTATGTCGGGTATCATTTCAGGTATAGCGACGAACTTTCCATCAATTTTATATCCTATGTCTCTGACACCTCGTTCTAAAAGTAATTGTTTGTAGATGTACATTTATGAACAATTAGAAAGTTTACTGTCTACTGGAATTTCTGGATCTGGGTTCTCCATTTGCTGTTGTTTAAAAATCCTCGATCCTCTTTTATTATACAATGGGAATTTTCTAAAATTCTTCTTTCCATATCGCACAGCGGACGTGGACAAAGTTCGTCTTAAAACACAATTTATTAAAGACATTTGAAAATCAAAATTGAACACAAATAACATGTGTGGTTATGTTATGTATGGAAGTGGAGGTGTACACGCGGTTTTGGAAACATTCATATGCGTTAGTACAGGGTGGTCAAAAGTCAGAAAGTCATCGTTGGAGAAAGGTTTTTTTTTTTATGGCCGTTTGCACCGACAAATTTTAGTGGAGCTTAGCTTAAAATCCATGGCAACGATTATTGAGACAATGGTTGCCATGGATTTTAAGCTATGCTTAAGCTAAGCTCCGCTTAAATTTGTCGATGCAAACGGGCATTAATCCCGTACACACCCTATACACAGTTGAACGCTTTATTGCCTCTTAATAAATAGCGTTTTCGTTTGGCAAAACTCGTGCTGCACGAGTGCAATTTTTACGTTCTATTGGTAATTTTAGGGCAATTTTCTGTGTTCCATTGGCAAATGTGATGCAACAATTAAGCCCGCTTGACATGGAGCAATAAAAATTGCAATTGCATGCAAGTTGCAAGAAAAATTGCGAAAGGCATGCGCAGTTCAAAGCCAGCTGATCAATTGCTGCAAGAGACTTGCATGCAATTTTTATAGGACTGGTGCTATTCTTCTTGCATGAATCGTGCAATTCTAGGGATAAATCTAGTTGTTTTTTGTGTCACCAACCTAGTAAAATACAGAAGCGGCAACTATGATGCTGAGAGACTTCTGTTGGTAGACATGTGGCAATTGAAATAGAATTGCACCATGTCAAATACCATGCAATGCTTATTGCATGCAAGGATTTGACCTTGCAATTTCTTTCTGCAAGTTCTTGCGCGTAGTATTGCTCCATGTCAAGCGGCCTTTACGCACTCAGTGCAAATTTCGACGCACGAGGTCCGAGAGACCGTGGAGCTGCTAGTTAACAAATTTTCAAAACAAACGTGCAACAATTTGAATTTGTTGCTTGCGTTGGGAGAGTTTTTTGTCGTCATCTAGCAATAGCGAAGATGATGAACTAGCCATAACTTCTATTTTACAAAAAGTTGCACTTACTCATTAAACTGAACGTCAAAAATTGGTCCTTTACAGGAATTTCAAATTTATATTCCTCATCGTTTATCATAAATAATACTGAAATCGTTTGTCATTTTTTAGAATAGAGATTTGTCGATTACCTAAATCCAAAATGAGGTTATGGACAAACGACAACAAATACCTATTTACGAATATTTATGTTCCATTGAGAGCAATTTTCACAGTTTCTCGTGCAACACTCGTGCAGTACGAGTTTTGCCAATCGAAAACGCTAAAGTAGCATTCACAACCTCAAAATTAATACCTACAATTAACAATCGAAAATTAACGTAAATGTTTAAAGCTATGTATTTTAAGGGTAACATTCACAATATAGAAAATTAATCGTACAAATTAATACTTAACGCAGAAGTTTGCAAACTGCAAACTTTGTCCCTTAATTTTACGGAAATGAACAGAGGTGCGCATGCGCGCTTTTATGTGACAGCCGACATAAACCTGTTTTGTTTGTTTTGATTTTGTTTACATATACAATGAATGTGGCGAACAGAAACAAGTATCTTGCCACTTTAGGATAAGGCTAGTTATAGTTAAAAGACACACTAACACAAACACTGATTCTTGTGCTTGCGCTACAAGGTTATGTTGAAACTGGTTGTATAAACAATTAACCAATTGCCTCGCCGGTACACGCCACGACACTGCTTAAACATTAATTTCAAGTATTAATTTCAGGCATTGTGAATGATTGCTTTGCGTAAAGTTAACGAAATAATTTCACTCATTAATTATAAACATTAATTGGAGGTTGTGAATGCAGCTTAAAAGTAAAAATGACTCTAGCAAGGGAGCTGTCAAATGTATTCATTTCTGTCACAGAGTTGTAATATACAACTCTGTGATTTCTGTAGTTGACTAGCTGTCATGAGACGCGCCTCTAAAAATAAACAAAACCATCTCAGACGGTGCTTTACTTCAATAACTGATAATTCGCCTGTGTTGGATGAAATAACCAAAGACGATGTGTCAGGAAACGTCTCCCGCCTAATATCGATTCTGAACGTAGCCCAGTTATATTTTCAGTAAAACTGATCCACGTTTTGGTTATTTCCAGACTTGTCCACAGTTGTACCCACTGCTCGTGTGATAATGTCAGTGATTGTAAAAGTTGAAATCAAACAAGAAGAAGAAATAATTGCTTCTGTTGATGACAAAATTTTACTTAGCAATGATGTCTCTGTAAAGCTTGAAGCAAATGAGAGCATCATTAATGTGGGTTCTTGTAATGTTATAAGTAATTGGAAAAGTGAAAATAAGGTCCAGCATGAAAATTCCGAAGATTTGCCATATGGTGGCCGACCACAAACTTTGACAAATTTCAGTTGTGCTCAGTGTGATTTTGCAAGTAATTATAAATCCAGTATGATAGCACATTTACGAAGACATAAAATTACCAAGGATATCAAATGCTTTCATTGTGACTATGCAACTAATAACAAATACCATCTTCAGAGACATCTGTTAACACATAAGGTTGCCAAGGATTTCAAATGTGCACAATGTGATTATGCAACCAATAATCATTCGCACTTTAAAAGACATTTGTTATCACACAAAACTACCAAGGATATCAAATGTGCACAGTGTGGTTATGCAACCAATGATAAATCACACCTTAAACGCCATCTGTTAAGACACGGGACTGTCAACAGTTTAAAATGTGCACAGTGTGATTATGCAACAAATGGTAAATACAAACTTAAATTACATCTGTTAATACACAAGACCGCCAAAGATTTCAAATGTACACTATGTGATTACGCAAACAATAATAAATCATCCTTCAACAAACATCTTTTAACACACAAGGCTTCCAAGGATTTAAAATGTGCACAGTGTGACTATGCAACTAATGATAAATCACACTTTAAAAGACATTTGTTAAGACACAAGACTATCAAAAATTTCAAATGATTATGCAACCAATAACAAATTCAATGTTTAAAATTATCTGTTAAGTGCAAGACTGTCGAGGTTTTAAAATGTGCATAGTGCGATAATGTAACAAATTGCAAGTCCAATCTTACATTACATCTGTTGACACAGAAGACCGCCTATGATTTCAAATGTGTGGTATGGTTGGTGTTAAAATAAAATACTCGGGTTCTAACGTGTAACACCTTGACTATCTTTTAAACCCTCTCTAGATGAAACATGTTTATATTTTACTGACATTTAGATACTAACTACAAAATTGCACTTTATTTAATACACGATGCCAAAGATTTAAAATATGCACAGTGTGACTATGCAACAGATAAATCACACATTAGACAAGGATTTCAAATGTGCACAGTGTGTATATGCAACCAGCTTCTGACAATTCTGAATCTAATTTGGAGACGCCAAAATTAGCAAGCTTAGGTTCTGCCGTCGCGATCATTTCCATAGAAACTGAATTTTCATATGTTCTGAACGTCATTTTATATCATGCATTTGAAATAAGAATGACAAATGTTATTAGAATGCACAATAATTTTTTCTCTATCTACCCTTAGGCCGCGTGTACATTGGCGAGATTTGAGCGGTGAGCGTTGTGCGATGGAGCGTTGGCATCTTAGACCATGTTGGCATGTGTACATTAATGAGCGTTAAATTACAGTGTTACATGCCTCCATCAAGGGCAGTTCGTTTGCATTGCTATTTGGATGGAGAAAACAGTTGGAATTCACAGTCATGAGTCTTGACCTTCGGAATGATTCGACAAGATTTTTTGAATTTTTTACGCATGTCAGTTGATACTTTCAATATACATTTTGGGAAAAATAGAAAATAGATTGGAAACGAAATCAATATATTTTTAAAAACCTTCAAGATCACATTAATTAATCTAAGTACAGTACCAAGCTCGTCAGTTATAGGTAACAAAAACACCAGGTTAGTGCTTGTTTACAATGAACGTATACGTAAGAAATACACAAAACTTATCAATTTCCCAAATTTGAACTGTATAGAAACATATCGTATGAAGGTGTTTATAATGAACGTAATTTTTACGTGCGTACTATAGGGGTACGTTCGAAAATACAGAGTTCTAGTTAAACCTTTGCCCCAAACCGTTCGAAAATCTGAGGTTTATAACTGTACTCTACAACTGCGAAGGTTCGAAAATAGTGAGGTGTTTACTCGAGTAGAGTTGTTGTAACCCATCTATAACAGGTAGGCATGTATATATAAGAGTATATATATGCAGGTAGGTTACATTTACCTTAGACTATGAAAGAAAGGGGACTGATAATATCCTATCAAGGGCAATGCTACGCGTTGAAGCCTGGGGCGGCCATATTTTCGGAGCCAAAGTTTGTTTAATTTTTCATTTTCGTGATTATGCGATCCTTAAGTCTCGAAATGTGCGATTAAACACATTATTGGACAATGGTACATTGTAGTGCATGGAAGTAATAGTCAAAAAACACACGAAAGTATATCGTTTCACAGGTATAAATTTGAGGTTTTTTTTTTTGGTTTATTGTAAACAGCGAAGTAAATTTACGGAAACGATACGGATATGTACGAGTAAAGCTGAATTTATAGTTCCGTACCCGCAACACCGTACCGTAACGTTTGGAATTAAACCCTACTTGTTGCGCGTGAACATTTATAGTTCCCGTTAACGTTGCGTTAGAACGGTTACGGTACGTAGGAAATGCCCAAATCTTATTTCTTACGGTAAATCGTGCTAACGCGTTTGTCGTCGGCAGTACTCGGATAATTCAAACAGTTGAGTTTATCCTGACGTTCGTTTCGTTTATTTACAATAATTATTGACACTTTGTTGGTTATTATTATTTTGAAATGCACGTTACTCTTACTGACAGATGACATACAATGGCAGATAAATACGCAAGCTCATCTCTTACCACTACGGTAACTATAAATCGTATAATTTTCGTGAACGTAAGATTTTAAGGTTCCGTTCTTACGTTCTTACGGCTACGGAACTATAAATCCGGCTTTACGTTTTATGAAATATTTACGTATACGTTCATTGTAAACGCACACTAAAAACTTCGCAAATTTGAAGAGAAACATACGAAGGTGTTTATAATGAACGTAATTTTTACGTACGTACCTATACGTAAGTATTGCGCATAGTCACAAAAGTTGAAAATGTTCAAAGTTACATACGGTTTATTGTAAACAGCGAAGTAATTTACGGAAACGATACGAATATGTACGAGTAGCGGTTTATGAAATATATATTTATGTATACATACGTTCATTGTAAACAAACACTTACGGTTTATGAAATATTCAAATATTAACCTATACGTTCATTGTAAACCTGTTTTACGGCGATGCAGCGGGTTCGTCTAGCACAGGCATGGGCAACCTTTTTTTCCAAGGGGCCAAAATAAAATTTTTCATATGCGCCACGGGCCAAAGTTGAAAATCCAAATAAAAAGTATGTTTAAAGAAATTTTTTGGTGTATTTGTTGCAATATGTGGTTTAAAAATGTTGCTGAATCCCAAAACACGTGTCGTTTTATTGCCCCACCCGGTATATATCGGGACGAAAATTCTGGAAAATACCTGGCGATATCTGTGAAAAATGAAATGCTTCTTCAAAGAGGCTTTCAAACGTCTTGGAAGCTTCGGATTACGTCCACTACATGCTGCGGTGTAACATAATCATAATTAATTAATCCGAATTTTTAATATAATTTGACGGGCCGTATGAAGTATTAACACTGAATTATAATATGTTAGCGGGCCGGACAAAACTTAACGGCGGGCCGTGGGTGGCCCACCGCTACCAACCGTTGCGTTTTCATTCGTGACGTCATAAATTTGGCAGTCGCCGAATGCGCCGATTCGATTCGACCAACTTTGTAAATAAATACCGCTGTATGAATCTCATTCTGGCAACGTGGTTGATTTGTTAAAAGACGAGGGTGTTTTTTACATTCTTCTGGGGTCGTTAAATTTCTAATGCGCAGAGGCAGACAAGTTTCAAATCGCCGTCCCAACCAAACGCTGCATTCATGACGTCATAGTGACTTTCCGCGAGAATGCTCTGGTTTAACCATGGACTAAAAAGAGTATATTAGGCCATGGGTTTAACAACGCTTTAAACCGCTGCATCGCTAAAAAACAGCTTTAACCTGAAAAAGCTAGTGGTTCTGACGTCTGCATCCTGAAATGACATTGGTTTTTTTAATAAGAAGCAAAAAAAGAAAACTGGACAGGTGTGTATGCTGCAAGATGCGCCGAGATACGAAAATTAGTTACTTTCGAGTCACCTTTGGATTCCAAACCCAAAGGCGACTGGAATGCCACTCAATTTTTGATTGCCCGTTACTTAACCTCAAATTTCACCTATTCATACTCCCTAATGCAAATTGAATTAACAGTTACAGGTTGTTCATAAGTCGCCTTTGTCGGATTAAATAACCAAAGACGCTGTTTCGGGAAACGTTTTTCGCCAAACATCGTTTCGGAACGTCGCCCAGTTACATTTTCCACCAATCCACATTTTGGTTTTCTAGAAGGACCTGTTCACGGTTGTTTAACCGCTTCTTGTGTTATAATGTCAGCGATTGTAAAAGTTGAAACCAAACAAGAAGAAGAAATATTTGCTTCTCTGGATGCCAAAGTTTTACTTAGCAATGACATCTCCGTAACAATCAAGCGTGAAGTAAATGAAAGTACGATTAATCAGGGTTATTCTAATGAAAATAAGATTCAGCAAGAAAATGAATTAGTAATTGAACATTCTAAGGATTTATCATATGGTGGGCGACTGGGACTGGGAATTTTTTCAAATTTTAATTGTGTGCAGTGTGATTTTGCAAGTAAATATAAAGCCAATTTGATAGTACATTTAAGAAGACATAAGATTACTAAGGATATGCAATGTTTTCATTGTAACTATGCAACTAATGATAAACAAAGTCTTCGGAGACATATGTTAACACATAAAACTGATAAGGATTTAAAATGCGCACAGTGTAATTATGCAACTAATCATAAATCAATCTTTAAAAGACATTTGTTAACACACAAGAATGTCAAGGATATCAAATGTGCACAGTGTGATTATGCAACCAATCTTAAAACAAACTTGAAAAATCATCTGTCAATACACAAGATTGTCAAGGAATTCAAATGTGCACAGTGTAATTATGCAACCAATTGTAAAAATTACTTTAAAAGACATCTGTTAAGACACAAGACTGTCAAGGATATCAAATGTGCACAGTGTGATTATGCAACCCATAACAAATCAATCTTTAAAAGACATCTGTTAACACATGAACCTGCCAAGAATTTAAAATGTGCGCAGTGTGATTATTCAACTAATAGTCAATCGAGCTTTAAAACACATCTGTTATCACACAAGACTGTCAAGGATATGAAATGTGCACAGTGTGAATATGCAACCAATTATAAAACACACTTTAAAAATCATCTGTCAAGACACAAGATTGTCAAGGAACTCAAATGTGCACAGTGTAAATATGCAACCAATTGTAAATCATACTTTAAAACACATCTGTCAAGACACAAGACTGTCAAGGATGTTAACTGTGCACAAGGGATTATGCAACCAATGACAAATTCGACAGTGTGATTTTGTAACCAATTACAAAGTCAGTTAAAAAAAATCATCAGTTGCCAAGGATTTAAAATGTGCGCACTGTGACTACGCAACTACTAATCAATCACTCATTAAGACACGAGACCACAAAACACATAGCATATAAATAATACATACATTTAAAATATACATAATATATTGTTAACAAAGATTTAAAAAATAAACATAAATTGGAACATATTTCGTTGTTTAATATTGTAGCGACCCGAATATATCAGTACATCTTTCAAACGCTGGCGTAATTTACAAATGGTAAGTATATGTGGCAGCGGTTTGTAAACACTGCATTATTCCAGCAGGGGCAGCAAGTTTTTAAGTACTAATTTTAAAGTGAACAAGGAACTTTTTAATTCTAAATAAAGATTACAAGTTATTATTCAATCTCTAGCGCACTTGTACAACTTTACAACTCACCGACTTTCCCTTGCGTGTTATGCTTTAAAACAGCTGTACTATTCGTAGGATGATTCGGTATGCTGACCACAAATTAATAGGACTCTTCTATTTCATAGAGGTATGGTGTATTTCACCCTTTCTCAGAATCTTGGTACCTATTTACCTGACCCATTGTTCCCAAAACTTGTTTTTAAGCTATATGTCACTTCTCAAGGCCTACATGTTACATATTTTGTTGTACTGTTATTATTTTATGTTATGCATTCACACGATCATTACAAACAATTTTGCTACACAATTTAATATTAATTTTTTGGCTGGTTTTTTTCTTGGTTTGTTCTTTTTTTCCCAGCCTATTTCTGTTTTTATTCGGTAAACTACAATTTCCAACGTTATTTCACAATCTTAATAATAATATTCATTATTAAACAAACTTCACAATTTCACTGTTTTATTTTAAGTTCCTTCCCATTTTTACTTCAGGCATAGATATTGAATTGAATTGAAGGACTTCAGGTCATAGCGTTGTTTACAACAAAACGTAATCGGGGTCCTGCTTTAGATGTTTGACCACGTGCCACTCGATTTCAAATTTAAGCGGGATCTGTTCACATAGTTACATATACAGGTGACTTGCGTAACGCATCAGGGATTTCAATGTAAAATTCATAACATGCGATTATTGGCTCCCCAAATTATTTTACAGCAAAATGTATTAAGGTTTTTTGTAGAAAAATTTTTTTTATGTCAAGTAACCGTATTAGTTTTTCAATTTTTTGCATAATAAAAACGGAAAATTGGAAAAATTCAATAATCTGTGATGCCATGGAATGTGCTAT
>NW_022170511.1:18253953-18270453 GCF_008802855.1 Photinus pyralis | reverse complement strand
CACAGAAAAATTACATGGTCCTTCACAGTCGGATTGATATTCAGTCAGTAGATCAAAAGGTACAAGAAGTTCGCAATTTTACGTTCAATCGATCCATTTTCTGAGATCTACATTGGTGTAAAAGGCAAGGTCAACACGTTAACAATCCTACATCAAATTCAAAGTAAGAGCACATTTCCTTACTTAATTTTCCTTTTTATCAGTATCATATTATCCAAACACGATGCCTGATCAGTTGCAGACATTGATGCGTCAAAGGGATAACGTGAAATCTAAACTCACCGGGTTTATCAATTTTGTTAATGCATACGATTCTGATACGGCCAGTATCGCAATGGCCAAACAATTAAAAAGTCGTTTACAAAAAATGCAAAATGCTGTTAATGAATATGACAAAATTCATTCCAAAATTATTCTTGATTGCACTGATGATACTTTCAGTACTCATTTGTCAGCACGGGAGCCGTTTGAAAATGATTATTGTGACGTAATTGCTTTAGCTGAAGGCAAACTTGGTGTCACAGACGTAAATCAGGGTCAAGAAGCTTCTGTAAATCATGATAATCTGCATGCAGTTGAACAGGTTCATGAAAATTTATTAGGTATTAAATTGCCAACTATTCAATTACCCAAATTCAGTGATAATTACGATAATTGGCTGGAATTTAAAGACACCTTCGAGTCGCTAATTCATACAAATGACGCGATTACAAACATTCAAAAATTTCATTATTTGAGAGCCACGTTGTTTGGTACTGCTTCACAGGTTATCAGTTCATTGGAATTTTCATCAGGTAATTATCAGCTTGCATGGGAATTACTGTGTAACCGTTTCAATAATACTCGATTACTGGTACATAATCACGTCAAAGCGCTTTTTGATATTCTTCCGCTTACAAAAGATTCATCTGCCGAAATTAGGCAATTAGTTGACAAGTTGGGGAATCATTTGCGCCCTTTAGAAATTTTAAAACAACCCATTAAGGAATGGGACACTTTGATAATTCACATTTTAGTGGAAAAGTTAGATAAAGAAACCATTCGTGATTGGGAGGAGTATCATAAAGCTAACGAGCTTCCTACTCTCAACGAATTAACGCAATTTCTTATCAAAAAGGCAGATGTTTTGGAGACAATTGAAATGAAGTCCTTACAAACTAATCAGGTGTATTCAAAACCTAAACATGTTCGCAATTCAAACAATTTATTATCAACCGAACCACGTTGTGCCATGTGCAAAGGCAATCATCCGATATTTAAATGTAAACAATTTTTAAACTTAAATGTACAGGATCGTATTCAGGAAATTACCTCTTTAAAGTTATGTAATAATTGCCTTCATAAAGGACATGATGCGCAAAAGTGCAAGTTCGGCAAATGTAAATTGTGCAACAAAAATCATAATACCCTCCTTCACAATTCTGAAGTTGTGGATACCCAAAAGGTAATTGATGCCCACCCAAGCTCATCTTATTCGGTACAAAATCGGAAACATAATCAGATCCTATTGTTAACCGTATTAATTCATGTCTTAGATAAAGGTAACCGGGTGCATGAGATAGCGGATCACAATCAAATTTTATATTGCGTGATTCCTGTGAAAAATTGGGGTTGCAAAGTAACAAACTAGTAATGACCATTTCGGGAATCGGTACAGTAGCTACAAAGGTCAATCAGAATTGCGAAATCGGTATTTTTGCTAGGGATTGTTCTTATCAAAAAACGTGTAATTTTTTGATAATCGAATCCATTTGCGAACAGTTACCGTTGCAAGAAATTAATATTTCAGGCTTAGATATTCCTGAACAATTAGAATTAGCAGATCCCGAGTTTTACTATCCTAATAAAATAGATGCACTTCTAGGCGCAGAAGTGTTTTGGGATGTTATCAATCATCAAAGATTTATAATTTCAAAAAATATTACACTACAAGGTTCACGATTAGGATGGTTGGTGACCGGGAAAATACCTCTTAAACCGGTTTCATCGATTTGTAATGTGTCACTGAAATCATTGCAAAAAGACTTACGAAAATTTTGGGAAATAGAAGATTGCCAAGACGTTTGTGAAACATCTTCATCCACCCTTTCGGTTTCTGAATGCGAAACCCACTTCCAGAAGCATGTTGTACGAAACGAACAAGGTAGATTCATTGTTAATGTTCCTTTTAATGAAAAAATTCACAAACTAGGGTCATCAGAGATCACATCTACAAAACGGTTGCTTTCATTAGAACGTAAATTTCGTACGCAGATTCAGTTTAAGGAAATGTATTCAGAATTCATGCGGGAGTATTTAGCTCGTGGTCACATGTCGGAAGTGCACCCTATAAAGGGTGAAATCAATAATTTACTACCGCATCATGGAGTATTGCGAGAAAATGCTGCTACCACCAAATTAAGGGTTGTTTTTGACGCTTCAGCGCCCACCTCGAGCGGGGTTTCTTTAAATAACGCACAATTAGTTGGGCCTACTGTTCAAGATGACTTATTTTCGATTATCCTGCGCTTTCGCCAATACAAATATGTTGTATCAGCTGATATACAGCAAATGTATCGACAGGTGCTACTGAATCCTGATGATCGCAAATGTCACAGGATTTTATGGCGCGAAGATGAATGTGAACCTATCAAAACCTATGAATTAAACACAGTCACTTACGGGACAGCTTCAGCCCCATATCTAGCAACCCGTTGCTTGTACCAGCTTGGAATTGATCATGAATTTTCCAACCCACTAGCGGCTCAAGTCATTAAACGCGACTTTTATGTTGATGATTTGATCACGGGACATGATAATATTGAAACCTTAATCCAAATTTGTGTTGAAATCAAACAAATACTACAATCTGCCGGGTTTTTATTACATAAATGGTACGCTAACAGTTTTGATGTTTTGAGCGTCTTTAATCAAGATGCGCAACATAACATTTTTTCTATTGGATCCCATGATATTCGCAAGACGCTAGGGATTATTTTCAATACAGAAAGGGATGAAATAGGTTTTCAGGTAGGGGAATTCACCTCAAAGAAACAATTACAATTGCATTCACGGCCATATCAAAAAGACAAATTTTGTCTGATATTTCAAAAGTTTTTGATCCTTTAGGTCTTTTAAGTCCAGTAATTATCACGGGAAAAATCCTATTACAAAAATTGTGGTCTGAAAAATTATCCTGGGATTCACCTATCGAGAACGGTATTTATGATGAGTGGATAAATTACAAACATAATTTGTTAGACGTAAATTTCATTAAAATTACTCGTCGTGCACTGTATGACTCTCACAATGTTGAACTCCATGGATTTTGCGATGCATCCACACATGCATATGCAGCATGTGTTTACGCTCGCACTGACACGGGAACAAATATTAAGGTTCATTTGCTGTGTGCAAAAACAAGAGTGGCTCCCTTGAAATCTATAACAGTACCCCGATTAGAATTGTGCGGGGCATTACTCTTATCCAAACTCATGGAAAAGGTTTTGAGGTCACTGTCAATGGATGTAAAATGCGCATATTGGTGCGACTCGCAGGTTGTATTGTATTGGATAAATACAGAAGTCCACCAATTAAAAGAATTTGTAAGTAACCGCGTGCATCAAATTCAGAAATTGACAAGGCCATCTAATTGGTATTATGTTAATACTGCTTCAACCTGTTAGCAGTCTTAGTACTTAGCGCTGAGACGGTTTGTGTCACGGCGCGGTAAACCAAAGGAAATTTATTCAGACAACGGAACAAATTTTGTAGGCGCATCAAATGATTTGCGTGAATTAGTACAATTTTTTGACAAGTTTGATACAGAAGTTGCTCCTTACATTGCAAATGAGAGTATCACATGGCAATTTATACCACCTAGCGCACCGCATATGGGCGGTTTATGGGAAGCGGGTGTCAAAAGTTTTAAGCATTGTTTTAGGCGTGTCATCGGTAGCACGTTATTAACCTTTGAGGAGTTTATAACTGTAACTGATCAAATAGAATGTATTTTAAATTCCCGTCCTTTGCATCCCTTGTCGCCTAGTCCCGATGATTACCAACCCCTTACCCCAGGACACTTTTTAGTAGGAAGGCCACTTACTGCCTTACCAGAAGAGAACCTCCAGCATCTAAGAAAGAACACATTATCTCGTTATCAATTGCTGCAAGATATGTACCAGCATTTTTGGTCTCGGTGGACGAAGGAATACATCAGCGAACTCCAACAACGCACAAAATGGACAACCGCCTGCAGTAACGTAAAGGAAAACGATATGGTCGTGATCCGAGAGGACAACACATCTCCAGTCAATTGGTTATTGGGGCGTATTGAGAAGATTCACACAGCTGATGACGGTGTAGTGCGCGTAGTGACCGTTCGCACTCGAAATGGCCTTTTAAAACGTGCTGTGCATAAATTGTGTGGACTGCCAATACCGATAATGACAATAACGAACTCTCTACAATAATGAGTAATAGCATTTGTACAATTGTACCTACTTATAAGCCATTTATCATAAGAAATTTTTTTTAATTTTGTATACCCTACTGCCTCAGATTTATATTTATTTACTTTTGTACTTCATTTGAAGAGTAACACCTTCAACGGCGCGGGAGTGTTACGAATAGTTGAGTTTATGTTTATGCGCAATCGCATTTTTGTTTATTCTATGTATGGGAAATTTCATTCGTTGTAATGATGTTGAATAAAGCACCAGTATTCATGCAGTTTTGCGATATTTTGATCTGTGATTGAAAAGCACGAAACCACCACACAGAAAAATTACAGTAGCTTTCTATAATACTCTAAAGTGAGCTGTTTGTAAGGAAACATCTATAGATATGGACAAATTCGCTCAGAAATTGGTGTTTAAGTATCGTTTAATAAAAAAATCCCTTACATTTCTTCCAAGACTTATTTTATAAACAAACATTCACGCGAACCACTTCCATTTTCTTGATGCAAAATTTTCAACATACTTTAATAAAGCACCTGTCTTATCACATAAATAAAATGTTATCAATTAATTTCTTATCTAAACCTATTCACTTTAAAGATAGACATGTCCAAATTACACAAAAATAAAACCTAACAAATACTTTTTAAAGATAAGAAAATTCTATGCAAAAGAAAACACCTACACCTTTATCAAATTAAATAAAACCAATAATTTTGCCTTTTTACATAATATTGACCTACATTCAATTTAAATCAAGAGACGAACCACCCATAGCATAATCAGGATTTCTCATACAACATAAAATAATTACAAATATATTACAGGAATATATAATGTATATAGACTGGTAGTAGACACTTTAGCTGTAAGAAGCGATCCACGAGTATAAAATGTATTTGTTTTTGCACGTTTCTATTCTATTTTACACTGAAATCATGATTAGTAGCACAACATAAGATCGGTATGTAATTCAACTAACGTCGTCGAAATACAAAACTGAACTTTTCGTGTGGGTCCTCAATCAAGTAGGTAACTTACGTTTCGCCTACAAGGGACCATAAACAATGTCAACCTCTAATTCTCATTATTGCATCAAAGTTTTTAGGTAGGTAAGCACTACACGGAAATTGGATTCGTTTTTATTTCCTTTAAAGCCTTCAGTGCTTGTCTAGTTAATCGATGATACCACATCGTGCTAATTCAATTATAACCAGGGCGAAGTTAATTTATTTCAGCATGGAGGGCCAATATCGACTTGACATTTTTTTTGTTCCCTTTTCAAAGTTCGGATTTTAATACGTCCAAATCCAAACAGCGTAAAGATAAACCAACACAGCATCTAAGGATAGTGGAGTATACTCTCCAAAGTTGGACAAAGTCCCAAGTGGATTAATTTAAGTTACTGTTTACACTCTCACTACAGTGGCAATAATACGAATTTATCTTTAATCTTGGGAAGATTACATTTTATTTCTGGAAGTTAAATTGAACAACAAACACAAAAGGAGGATTCGATAAAGAAACTTCGAGAGTTCATCGTTTTAATGCATTTGTTAGCTCATTCAATTTTGTAGAGTTTATCGTTCGTGTTTCAAGACGGAGAAGTATGCCAGAAAATGTTTAAAGTTTTTGTTAGAGAAATTATACTAGAGGGGTAGTTACGTTGTTGAGTAGAACAAGAACCCTCATCTCATAAAATAGCATAGAAAAGTTAACACAATGTATGCCCTATTCGTATCCTTTAACAACAAATGTACCACACGATGTTTCCAATAAAACTGCTTCTACTTACTGTTTATCAATTTATCTAGACGACGATAACTCCCAGTACGGGTCGGTGAACCGCTTAGGCTGGCCATACACGTTGAGGTAGACCGGACCTGCGCAGGTATACCTGTACAAGCGAGAGCTCACACACACTACGGTACTAGGGTACTTACAAATGTAACTAGCAAAACTCCTTTTATAAAATTCGGCCATGTCATGGAGGGAACGTTGGTTTTCCCAACCACACCAGAGGATTCGGGTTTGATTTAATGAATTGTGCGGCCTGCTGCCAATCTGTAATTGGTCTTAGCATTCAAATTAATTAAGAGCGTTTCTTTTGGGATCACGCGCCACTTAATCGGATGCTGTTTACTGCAACTCATTAAATTATCTATTGTTATTTATACTTACTTAAATCTGCGAGATGAAATTTCCAAATTCATACTTCTAATTAGTCCCAATTGTCTCTTATCAAACTGATACAGGCCTAAATGTGCATGGCCTTGCAGTTTTAATGCTTGTTTTCATATACCAAACTAAAACCTGCTAATAATGACTTAACGGAGGTAAAATTCTAAAATATCAATTCGCCCTCGTCTTCTAAATGACAAGAGCGCTAGGACGCAACAAGAACGGGATTTGAATTTTCCCTGGAATTTTCTAACATTTTCAATGCGGATGTAACAATTCTTTTTGTGAAATATGATGTGCCTTCTAGATTTTTCGAGGTTTATGTAATAAAATTGAATTGTGTTTAGTCTCAGTCTTAACATCGATGTTGAAGTGATAAATAATAAATTCGTGCTAGTGTTATACATTAAGTTATAAGTGTTATAAATTTAATAATCATCAAAAGTGTTAGTTCCCGAGAAAGTAAATAATTAATTTTATATAAATTTATATCACATAATTAAATTTACGTTACAATATTGTACTACACAGATTCTGAAGTATACTTGTCCAAGAACCACTATCGCTTTTAGCGAAATTGTAGCAGATAACTTTATTCTGATCCTATACCAAACTTGTAAAACTTTGAGTGTAACCAAAACTTAACAGCAACAATAAATATGTAAGATAATCCCGCTTAGGTACCTAATACACATTTAACTAAAGTTTCCTAGTATCAAGCAGATTAATTCAAGTCGCTGTTTACACTTTCACAATGTGCGGTAATAATGCGAATTTATCTGTGGCAGATAATAATTTATTTAAGGCAGTTAAAGGAAGCAACCGTAACGCACATAATTTATTCTATTTGGGACATTATTTGCTACATTTTCGCAACACTGAAAGTATAAATTGCAAGCAAGGTAACGACTTTCTTTATGTTCCTCCGAATCTCAAAGATCGCAGCCCAACACAACAAAAACCTCATAAATGTTAATTAAGAAAAATTTGTAAACTCGCAACCCCTGCAACTTGAAAGTAATTACATTTTAAAAGGACAAACTTCTCATAAAATATAAGTATAAGTAATCAAAACAAATCTCATTTCGTAAAGCAAATATAGCGTGAAGGTTAATCCAATTTGTTGGGGCTTTGTGTACTTGAGATTTTACTTCAAACGCAACTTTTGTTCGTGCGTGTTCTTTGCGAGGGAACATTTTTATGTTTGGGTCGTGTAATTCTCCTTTGCGCTTTAATTCTAGAACAATTTAGGTTGAAACCTTAATTTACTGATTGCCATTAAATGTAAAAAAAACACGCAAAGGTTTATTTTCGAGATGACTGGATGAAAAGTAGCGCTTGAGCTGAGAAGGCATGAAGTCTCACGAAGAGAGGGTGTTTAAATTCAAAACAAAGTAAATTGCATAAAAGATAAAAGATAATGGCAATACCATTTTAAAAAGCCACTATTCAATATCATGCGTTTCTATTACGGATCGTATCGCTATGTATAGTTATTTGGTATTTGTTTATTTGATTACCCTAATGGGCTGCACTCAAAACAATATGAATTGCTAATAGTTATTTAGCACAACTTGTAACAGAGCACCTATTTTCCGCCTTGAAGTTTCATATCCGAATTTATGACTACACTGTATATTTTTGTGGAGTCAACCAGCTCTACTGAACACCCGGTATCTAGAAGCGTATTAAGTTGGGCGCTTCGTTAAGACAAGTGTCGTGCCGAAAAGACTTGTGTTGGTTCTAGGAGTTGAAGATAGAAGGTAAAGGTATTTGATTAAATTTCAGTGTTTCAGTCGCCGCTATCGTAAACAAATCTGCAATTCATCCGTCGTTTGCGACCGTTCTCGTCAAAATATTTCAATTACTTTTGTTGCGTCCGAAAGCTCTTGCCATTTATAAGACGAGGGCAAATTATTATTTAAGAATTACAGCTCCGTTAAGTCATTCTTAGCAAATTTTTATTTCCTATGTTAATTTTTAAACGGGAATTAAAACTGCAAGGCAGTGCAGGTTTACGCCGTTATTAGGTTGATAAGAGACCTTAATGCCGACCTGAGAAATTCCAAGAAGCAATGGGGGCTAATTAGGTGTAAAAATTTAGAAATGACAATCCGGCCAATTAAGTTAAGTGTAAATAACAGTAGCCCCTGGATGCGCTCTAATTTTTCCAGATGTTTGTAAGTTGTCCCCGATTTTTATGATGACCAGAACCCCATAAATCAGATGAAGAAGTTGTAATTTTTGGGCATTTTTATCCGAAAACGATGTGTCGGCTGGAAAACCGCCGATCTCTCCATGGCATAGCCGAATTTTGCAAAGGTGAAGCAGTTATTTAGAGGACATCTTTCTGCTTTCGCAATTTCGCAAGCTACGTTTTGTAAGTATTTTGAGCTTTTCCGTAAATTTATTTTGCATTAAGTTAACCGCACTGTGTCCATAGCTTTTGCTTTTTCTTGCACAGTAATTTGTACTGATCCGTTTAATTGCAAGGTAAGCTTGTTACTTTACATTTCATTAATTATAAGGGAGGTGGGGATATTGTTTCGCTTTCCTGCATTTACTTTCCCGTAGAAACCGCTACCAAATCCGCTTAGGGAAATTTCTGTGCGCTATTTAATTTTGCATTAGCTTCCACTAATCGCTGGTGCCCACTTTCCCTTTAGAATTCTTGTAGCTGCCGTTTACTACGTTTCAGGTTGCCCAGGCAAGTTATTATTTATGCTCAATTCTCAACTACGTGAATAAAATAACAAGTGCAAGAGTAATCAACAGAAGGAAGGGAGGTTCTCGCGCTTATTCCGGCCGCGAGGCTGCTGTGCATCTACTTTCGATTTAAATTTGTCGTGTAGCCGAAATTGGAATTAAAAGTGAAAAATTAATAGGAAATTTCCACTTTCGAAATCGAAATCTCTACTATAAATAACTACACACTGCATAGGGTGGTCCAAATTCGTGGCTCACTATTGTGATCTCCGTAACGGCGAGAGAAACAGTGAAGGTTGTTAAATGGTTGCGACTAAAAAACGCATTTGAAATTTTTGAAAAATCTTTACAAATAATTGAGATATCACTGAAAAACTGTAAATATCAAATTTCTTTTTCATTTTTCCTAGTTTAAACGGCCAGAAATTGATGGTTCTCACCTTCTATGGTCATTTTTTGTTGCAGAAACTGAATCTGTTTCCATAACACGCTAGATATGGAACCTACAGGCTTTCTTATGGACTCCATATTTTGATTTTTACGGACTGAAAGGACGAAAGAAGAAAAATTTCAAAATCCAAATCAAATTTCTCAACAAAACGTCCACGGGGACCTAGACCTTACTGAAAGAACATGGCTCAAACAAAATTCTGTTTGGGGCCATATAAGATCCGCCCCCCCCCCCCTTCAAAAGTCAAAATCTCTGCAGACATTCTTAAAGACCGTTCGTGGTTTTATGAGATATTCAAAATTCAAGACCCAAAAATTAAAAAATTTTAAGCCTCACAACTTCAAAGACTCAAATATTGACAGGATTAAACATTTAAATATCAATAAATCAAAGGATCAATGATCCAATGCTTCAAACATTCTTTAATGGTGCATCCGGGATTCTTCAGACGTTCTTTAATGTTTCTGAATGGTTCTATAAAGACGGTTGAAATATTTTTTAAAAATTCTTCAAATAGTTTCCTAAGAACCTGCAAAAGCTTGCTAAAGACTCTCAAAAGACTCTTCTACAACCTCCCCAAACGCTCTACTATCTCTCTCTCTCTCTCTCTCTCTGCCCAGAAAAATGAAGACACCAGTTACAAGAATGGACCATCAACATTTTAGTCTAAAGTTCAAGCTTCAAAATTCAAGACCTAAAAAACCCAAAACTTCCAAGATCCAAAGACATTCAAAACATTAAAGATTTAAATATTAAAGTATCAAAATTCAAAGATTCTTTAATGATTCGTTCGGCTTCTTCCATTAATGTTGCTTCAAAAGCTCTTCAAAAACAAAGATTCTTAACAAATTCATAACAGGTTTTTCAAAACTACACTGTGGATCGTATTAGGGTGATACACTAGTTCACTTATCACTTTCGGAACTAGACCTCCTAGATGCTGCAAGCAGGTTTATGAGTCGTTTACAATCCTTGTAACCGGATGCCGCTATGCAGTTAAAATTTTTCGAAGCATATGGGAAAAATTGCATATGTACCGCTTCGTACGAAGAGTGAACGCGAATAGGTTCGATGCGCAGTTAAAAAAGCGTGGGTTAAGTTAAGAGATAAATCAATTTGGGTGCGAGGTTGGTATACTTGTTTCGGTTTTTCTACGCGACTAATAAAATTAATGGAGACAGTTCGGACCTTAAATTTCCAAGTTGGTCAGTATAGAATTTCGTGTTGAATGGCGATCAATTGTTTTAAAGCATAATCGCGCAAACTAAACATAAAAGGCTATTCGCCAAGATAAAATATAAGTAAGGTCTGGGGGCTCTGGGCTCTTGGACTATTAAGCTACAAATTGGAACGTTTCATTATCCTTAAATCGACCAAGTAATCTTGTAGAGGGAGTGTATGCATAGATTAGATATGTAAGTGAATTAATTTGGAGCAAAATAAAATATCATGTACAGTATAGTTTTAGATTATGTAAGAAGGTGGAGCCGTTACACCATTGCCAGCTACTATCAATCAAGAAGCCCTTTAGTTCCGAAAGTGTTTAGATTTTCCTACTAGTGTCGAAGTATGTATCAAATTGGCACATTTCTCTAAATTTATACAAATGTAACATACATCTGTCAGACTCAGAACTCAATTTTAAAAAAAAACTTCACGCAATGAGTGCTCCACGCAAATGTGTCTTTCGGTCGCTAAACAATTCATCGTGTCGTACGTGATTTTAATTAATGTAAACTCGTATTCCGGAACCACGAGATCTATAGCGTTGAATAATACATCAAATGATCTGATGGCACTAGAATATACAATCGAGCCCTATAAACTGTCAAGAAGGATCAATAGAATAATAACGTAAAGTTAGAGTAATCCCCGTAAATGTCCTCACGACGCCCCGAATTCATTTTTTCCTGTGAAACCTTTGGCGCTTTCGATAAATTGGAAATCACTGTCAGAATTTCCCTTGCGACCTCGATTCGTTGCAGGTAAAAATAATTACGTCGCTGGTCTGATTTAATGAATTCTGGCTCGTGGAGCGAGTGTCTAATCTACTTGGGAAGTCAATATTAGCGCCAATTAGGATGAAGTTTGCCCTCTACTTTGTAATGTAAGTGTAAACAAGGTTTGAAAATAGAGTGTGCATTTTTCATAAACGAAGCTATTAATCTCTAAACGGTTTGTTTTTTAGTATGTAAAATTCTGTTTTAAATTCGTTGCACGACATTACCTATGACATACATCAACACCGAATTGGATATTTTGACAACAAAATCAATCATGTGGGTATCGATCCAATTTACTGTAACCCTTAATTTAAATTCAAAGGTAATAACAAACAAATTGATCATACAACAAATATACCTTATAATGCTATTCACCTTGGACTAATTTTCTTTATTGAAATTAAAAATAAGTTTAAATGGAAAAATGTTTTGTTTTGTGATATTTTCAATGTTAATGAGTTCACTAAAATACATGCAATACAAACGGTTTCAAATTGCCTAAAGATTGCTATGTTGTCTTAAAGATAACCAACTGTTAAATTTATATAATTAAGATAACGGTACCTTATGTGAAAAAATGTCTTTCTACAAATGACGATGTTAAAACAAAACGGGTTCGGGGTGGATATTCCTGGCAAATGACAAATAGGGATGCACGTAAATATACATGTTTATACACGCAGTTAAATGGCAAAAGTTCTGGCAATAGTGGAGTTGTCCCACTCTGTATATGCAACAAGTAAAGACGTAAATCCCTTTGAGCGAAAGACCGCGTTCTTCTGTGCTGGTTTCCATCTGAGAACGTGCTGCGAAGCCGGAATTTACGTTTTATTCTTGTGCTTTAATAACAAGTAGTATTTTTGTATTTACATACTTATAGATTATTAACGAGTTCCTAGCGTGTTCATAATTTTGTAATGTTTGTCCGTTAGCACGATATCTCGAAAACGAAACCGATTATCAGGTGGATTCTTTATAAAATTTTTAGATCGGAATTCGTGAATTGGCAATGTATGAACCGAATTGCATGAAATTCAAAATGAGCATAGCATTAGCCATATAATACTCACTGCCAAGCTATAGCCAGACCCAGGAGTTTGTTTGCTATATTTGTTTACACATTTATTTATTTATTTATTTCCATTTTATATTTTATTCTGACCATTGTTGTCATCCGTGCAGTTGAAAGTTTTGTTTGGAGTTTTCAAAAAATAAAAATTTGGTTTTGTAAACCCTTTTGGTGGCGTAGCTGTTTGTCTGTAAATTCCTTCCATTTACGATTTGTGATTTGTAAGAAAAGAATTCAAGAAGAAGTCCAAATGTGAATTGTATAGCTCCCAAACGATGCATTTGGCCCTTCAGTTTATTCGGAAAAACATTTGTTTTGCCATCCAACTCTTTTGACATACTTAATTGTTACACCCTGTATGTTACACTTATATACGAGTTTATATCGTTGATTCCTGGTATGTGGTAATTGTGGTACTTAGTTCTATGTCCATATTATCCTGTAACCCTGATTGAAGTTTTACTTTACATAACGTTAGGAAATTATAGTAATGAGTAATGACACTTACTTAACAAACATGGTTCAATTCAAATGTAAGTAATTTCGATTATATAGTTTAGTTTTTCTAAACGAAAGCTAAATAGTCAAGAGATTTTCAGAGCTTAATAAATTATTTGTGTTTTACTCCTAATTTGGTAAGCACGTGGAAGTCAAGCATTTATTTTGGCTGACTCAACGTGGGGCCATTCCCTTTGCTTTCGCGGTCGACGTGGCATCCGATAATAAGGGCTTGTTCTGAGTAAATTGACTTTTAATCTTATTTTTCTCAAGTTTTAAACGCATTAAGCGTTTATGAAGGGTTACCCTGTTTATTGAATTAGTAAGATTAAAGGAAAAAGCTCGGGAAAAATGGTGGCAGATTCACGTTGTCGGACAACTTTTTTCGTTAATTATAATTAAGGGTCACAAGTAACGAGTTTAACTGAAGTGGGGAAATCATTTGAAGATATGAATGAGATGATTTATGTCTATATGCAGAATGAGAACAATAAAAGAAAGGATGGGCGGTTGATTGAAAAAAGTATTGCAAAGTGTAACCAACCCCTAGCCCCATTTACTCGTAAATAAACTTTAGGCTAAGTTCTGCGACTACAACTTCCTTATAATCCACAAAACAACAAACCCGTTCTGAAGAGGACGCCAAGCGAATAGTAACCACTTGATTTACTAGCAGCCCGCAACAAGAACCCGCGCACCTGTCGTAGAAAGTAGGATGAAGTTCCGTACGATACGATCTAATATAGACGCTT
Source organism: Photinus pyralis (assembly GCF_008802855.1). Lineage (NCBI taxonomy): Eukaryota > Metazoa > Arthropoda > Insecta > Coleoptera > Lampyridae > Photinus > Photinus pyralis. Next base: position 18,256,354 of record NW_022170511.1, on the reverse strand, counting down.
CTAGGTGGCTTATTGGAATCCAGTAGGTACTTTGCAAGGCATTTGTTTTAATACATCACGTGTTTTCTTTGTCATTTGTCTGTATGATGCTTGTACGTCCGTGTGTATGTGCACCTTCGGGAATCTCACAATAGAATAGAATCTTGTCCGGAAGAGAAAGTTGTGTATTCCCATCTTCCGACAAAAGTTCTGAAAGGACGAAAGACGATTAGAAATTGGGATGGAGGGAGACAGAATAACAGTTTATGGAAATATAGGTAAATTCAAAGATTTCTCCGGGTATACGAAAAATTGAAAACTGGTGACAGCAATTCCACACCAACGACAATTACGGGAAGAAATCAACGGAGTAGGTAACGGATGTGAAAATAGAATAAACCCAAAGATCATGTGTTAAAACAGAACAGATCCACGATGGGATAGGGAGTCAAAAGTTAGAATTAAATGGTACAAAATGGCGTCGGTTTCCACCCTAGAGTCTGGACGACTGTAAGTCTCCTCCCAATGGCATACGCACGAAAGTCGTATTGCGCATGCGCAAAACTCAAGTTTCTTATTTATGTAAGTAAATGACACAGAATTTGTGTACAATTAAAACAGAGTCGTATGCCATCTATAGCATGGAACGAAACCAGATAGCACGCAGTATCCAAAACCGAAAAAATGAAAACACAAAATAAAAACTACAACATTGCCGACGGAAATTGTGCGAAATTAACTCATGCTCTTATTACCAACCTATACGACGAGATTGATTAAGAAAAGAGACTATCGATATATTGGTGCTTTTTTGAGCCGAATCAAATTTCTTTTCGCTTTTTAGATTATTTCAACGACACAACTCGACTACATTCTCACAACAATCAAGCAAAAAGAAAAAATTAAATAAACCGTAAAACAATAACAAAAAAGCGGTGAGAACGGACCTATCTAGTTAATTCAATATAAAAACAATATCGCATTTTTTTTTATTTTTGTGGAAATGCGCTTTAAGTAAAACCGTCCTGGCGCTGTCGCACTTATGAACACTTTAAAAATTGTTATTAAATAAATACAAAAATTAATCTTCAAACATGAGTTTTTAAACTTAAACCTTGAGTATTAAAAGTGGAATCTTAAAAATTGAATTTATGCTCTTGCAGCACGAATTTTGAAACTTGTATCAAAGTATGGGTAAAAACTTTACCCAAATCTTGTACCTTGGAATGTTGTAAAATCGGAATCTTTCCATCATTGATTTTCCTCAAAAGAGTATAAAGACTCTTTGATTGATAATCTGAAATTGTTTTGAAGGACGTTTAAAGGGTGTTTGAAGAGTTTTTTAATGAATGTACCTTTGAGAGTTTTTGTTGGAATGTTCGAAGAATATGTGTAGAATAGATATAGAGCATTTAAAGAATATTTAGGGTACCCTTAAAGTACCTTTAGGAAACCTTTGATGAACCTTGAAGAGTTTTTGATTGGATAGATGTTGAATTATAATTTTTGTAGAGCTTTTAGCGAGTTTTTGGAGCATCAGCAATGTCCTTGATTAGTGTGTCCTTGGTAAAGTCCGTAGCAAGTTTTTAGAATTTTTGAAAACGATAAATGTCTGGAATTGCTGTCACGGTGTTAGCTTCCACGATATCTTCTTTTGGGGTTTGGGGGTTGTTTGGTTATTTGCAATATTGCTTTTATACACTAATAGTTATTTGTTTCATTAGTACAAAAAATGTCAGTTTTCGGGACGAGGAAGATAGTTGCTGGACGACGCGTTAGCGGAGTCCAGCAACCTTCCGAGTCCCGAAAACGCATTTTTTGTACGAATAAAACATAAAATTTTTTCTCCAACCCTCTTTACTTTAAATTATATTCGAGTTTAGATTCAGTTCACAATTTCACTACTAGTTTGAGAACTTCTGCTTTCTTGTCCTCACGTGTCATGCCACTCTAGTTTTTAGGTTAACTTATAACCTACTATTCGTTCTTACTTCTCACCTCTCGCGACTTTGTAGGGAGCAAATCTAAAGTAGCATGTTCTGCCGTTTCTATAATTTCTGGCGGAGTGCAATAATCCATGTCGCTATCAGTTTCAGTCATTTCTATTGTAGGCATACAAAATTAACATTGTTATATTTTGTATTGAAATAAAAAAAAACTTACCATACAGTTTTTTAATTAAAATTAATTGCAATTAACTTTTTCAAATTTTGAATTCAAAATGACAGATAATAGTGCAATGGGCCTGAAGTAGATGGCGTTACGCGCGACGGCGGGTTGTATACGTATTAAAATTACATTCACGGAATGTCTAAATTACGTTACACATGGTTTAAATAAAAATAGCGAGCGTAAATCATTTTCAATACATGTACATACGTATAGGTAACATCATTATTTGCATTGAAACTGCAAAAATATT
>NW_022170511.1:18214560-18253853 GCF_008802855.1 Photinus pyralis | reverse complement strand
TTTCACGTCTAACACAGCTCCGAGTTTCTTAAGAAGATCCATCCCCAAGATGAATTGATCAGAAATATCAGCAATTAGCACCTGGTGATTGATGGTGGTCTTTCCGATGGTGACAGACATTTGTATTTCTCCGTGCGTTTTTATTCTTTCACCAGTTGCTGTTTTAAACTGCACGGTCGAAGATGAGATCCGAGAATGATTCTTCAATAACTCTGGTCTTGCAATAGTTCTTGTTGCACCTGTGTCTACTAGCAAGGATCTGTCGTCTCCATTAACTCGGCCGTCGATGTACAGACTCAGAACTTTTCCAGACGACGTAATGTTTACAGTGAAGATCGGGGCTTTGTTTCTGCAGGTCGACGATAGCCCCTTCCTGTCGACCTTTCTTAGTTTTCCGACTGCTGTAATTGTTTTTGGCAGTTGCGGCGAACGTGTCCAATCTCGCCGCAATTCCAACATCGTGGTTCACGTTTCTTTGCCAGTGACTGTATTGCTTTATTGACCTTTTCTTCCATTACTTTACTGACCTTTTCTACCACTACTTTACTGACCTTTTCTTCAAAACTTTCAGAACCACCTTCCTCTTCGATGGTTCTTACCTGGCTGTCACTGCGAGGTTCCACCATACGTACTCGCGCACTTCCATGACTAGCTTTCTTGGCGGCTTCGAATTCTAACGCATGGGCCAAAGCTTTCTCAATTTTGTCGTGGCTAGCCAGTCTCAAAGCCTGCTGGGCATCTCCATCACGAACGGCATCGATAAATGTTTGTACAGCCAGTTGATCAAGAAAGCTCTCCGGTGCCGTAGGGTATGCCATTCGAATCAGTCTAGCGATGTCCGCTTCAAGTTCCTGCAAACTTTCTCCAGGTTTCTGCATTCGGTTCTTGACTTGGGCATAGTAAACTTGCTGAAGGTTCGCCATATCGCATTTCGAGTCGCGCTACTATTTGTTGGAAGTTCTGTTGATCCTCGGGGATAGTCCGCAACACATCCAGAGCATCTCCTCTCAGAGCAAGAATCAGGGCTGTAGTTTTGTCTTGAAGAGTCCATTATTTTATTTGCCGCAGCCGCTGCTTCAAACTGTCGAACGTACGTGGTCCAAGGAATCTTACCATCAAAAGTAGGTGGCTTTACTCGGGCTTGCTGAACGTCGCCTTCTACTCTTGTATTTGTTTCTGGAGCACTACTAGTACGCTCTTTCGTAGTCAGTCGCAAGAATTGCTCGCGCAGCTCTTCATACTTGTGCTCAATCTCGGCGAATGTTGCTTTAAATGTTTTGGAAACTTCCGTAATTCTATCTTCAACTTTTTCTTCAATTGATGTAGAGACTTCTTCGATAATCTTTCTAGAATTTTCTTCCATTTTCTCGAACTTCTCTTCAAAATTTCTAGAATTTTTTCTTCTCAACTTCTCTTGAATATTTCTAGAATTTTCTTCATTAATCTTTCTAGAATTTTCTTCCATTTTCTCGAACTTCTCTTCAAAATTTCTAGAATTTTCTTCCAACTTCTCTTGAATATTTCTAGAATTTTCTTGGGTGCTTTTCATTTCTTGTTGCAACACCTGTTGGCCATTTTGGATTTGCTGGAGCAAATTGAGCATCGTTTCTTCCATTTTAGCGGCAGCAGATCTTGTTACAGGCATACACAAGCACAAGCACTTAATTTAAACTTACTTTTAATTAATTTAATTAATCCCACTTCTGACACCAATGTAACGTTATTTATAAATTCGGGTTCGATTTATATCAATATTTATTAAACAAAACTAAAACACTATAAAATCCGTACAATTTATATCGATTATTTATATCACTCACAAATTTATATCGATTATTTATATCACTCACACTTCGCAATTTATCTTTTCGTGCTCGATGTTTACGTACTTGTTCGGTAGTAGACTGCCGCGATGTTCGGTCCGCAACCATTTATACACGCAAGCAATGTAAGTCCAGTACATTCTCGAATAATCGCGCGCGTAGAAAATTCCAGAGCGCCAAAGGCGACGTCATGTCTGGAGCATTTCCATTACAGTATCCTTTAACAACAATTGTACCACACGATGTTTCCAATAAAACTGCTTCTACTTACTGTTTATCAATTTATCTAGACGACGATAACTCTCAGTACGGGTCGGTGAACCGCTTAGGCCGGCCATACACGTTGAGGTAGATCGGAGAGGTATAACTGCGCTGGTATACCTGTACAAGAAAGAGCTCACACACACTACGGTACTAGGGTACTTACAAATGTAACTAGCAAAACTCCTTTTATAAAATTCGGCCATGTCATAGAGGGAACGTCGATTTTCCCAACCAGACCAGAGTATTCGGGTTTGATTTAATGAATTGTGCGGCCTGCTGCCGTCCTAAAAATTTGTAATTGGTCTTAACATTCAAATTAATTAAGAGCGTTTCTTTTGGGATCACGCGCCACTTAATCGGATGCTGTTTACTGCAACTCATTAAATTATCTATTGTTATTTATACTTACTTAAATCTGCGAGATGAAATTTCCAAATTCATACTTCTAATTAGTCCCAATTGTCTCTTATCAAACTGATACAGGCCTAAATGTGAATGGTCTTGCAGTTTTAATGCTTGTTTTCATATACCATTGCAAACTAAAACCTGCTAATAATGACTTAACGGAGGTAAAATTCTAAAATATCAATTCGCCCTCGTCTTCTAAATGACAAGAGCGCTAGGACGCAACAAGAACGGGATTTGAATTTTCTAACATTTTCAAGGTGGATGTAACAATTCTTTTTTTCTATTTCGGTGTCACAATGATGATTTTGTACAACTGTTTTCGGCCGAAAACAGTTGTACAAAGACAGTGATTATAGTCGTTTTTTTTGGTAACTCATCTCTTAAGTTGGCAGTTACTAGTTAGTACAAGTAAGTACTTCGTTGGGCACTTCCATGTTTCAACTTCAAAATGTCAGTCTTACTACCTAAACTTAACGGTATAAGTTCCCAACATAAAACATGCTAGTTCTAATGTTCCCTATAGTTTCTGATAATGATTTTTTTAATTAAATTAAAGCACCGAAATAGAAAAAATAGTATGAAAAACGCGTGTTATAATGCTTTATTGTAATACTCCTATCTTGCGGACACTCGTGGCTACGCTTCGCGTCGCCACTCGTGCCACAAGATAGTCATATTACAATAGGTCGCATTGTAACACTTGTCTTTCAATATACTATTGTGAAATATGATGTGCCTTCTAGATTTTTCGAGGTTTATGTAATAAAATTGAATTGCGTTTCAGTCTTAACATCGATGTTGAAGTCATAAATAATAAATTCGTGCTAGTGTTATACATTAAGTTATAAGTGTTATAAATTTAATAATCATCAAAAGTGTTAGTTCCCGAGAAAGTAAATAATTAATTTTATATAAATTTATATCACATAATTAAATTTACGTTACAATATTGTACTACACAGATTCTGAAGTATACTTGTCCAAGAACCACTATCGCTTTTAGCGAAATTGTAGCAGATAACTTTACTCTGATCCTATACCAAACTTGTAAAAGTTTCAGTGTAACCAAAACTTAACAGCAACAATAAATATGTAAGATAATCCCGCTTAGGTACCTAATACACATTTAACTAAAGTTTCCTAGTATCAAGCAGATTAATTCAAGTCGCTGTTTACACTTTCACCATGTGCGGTAATAATGCGAATTTATCTGTGGCAGATAATAATTTATTTAAGGCAGTTAAAGGAAGCAACCGTAACGCACATAATTTATTCTATTTGGGACATTATTTGCTACATTTTCGCAACACTGAAAGTATAAATTGCAAGCAAGGTAACGACTTTCTTTATGTTCCTCCGAATCTCAAAGATCGCAGCCCAACACAACAAAAACCTCATAAATGTTAATTAAGAAAAATTTTTAAACTCGCAACCCCTGCAACTTGAAAGTAATTACATTTTAAAAGGACAAACTTCTCATAAAATATAAGTATAAGTAATCAAAACAAATCTCATTTCGTAAAGCAAATATAGCGTGAAGGTTAATCCAATTTGTTGGGGCTTTGTGTACTTGAGATTTTACTTCAAACGCAACTTTTGTTCGTGCGTGTTCTTTGCGAGGGAACATTTTTATGTTTGGGTCGTGTAATTCTCCTTTGCGCTTTAATTCTAGAACAATTTAGGTTGAAACCTTAATTTACTGATTGCTATTAAATGTAAAAAAAACACGCAAAGGTTTATTTTCGAGATGACTGGATGAAAAGTAGCGCTTGAGCTGAGAAGGCATAAAGTCTCACGAAGAGAGGGTGTTTAAATTCAAAACAAAGTAAATTGCATAAAAGATAAAAGATAATGGCAATACCATTTTAAAAAGCCACTATTCAATATCATGCGTTTCTATTACGGATCGTATCGCTATGTATAGTTATCTGGTATTTGTTTATTTGATTACCCTAATGGGCTGCACTCAAAACAATATGAATTGCTAATAGTTATTTAGCACAACTTGTAACAGAGCACCTATTTTCCGCCTTGAAGTTTCATATCCGAATTTATGACCACACTGTATATTTTTGTGGAGTCAACCAGCTCTACTGAACACCCGGTATCTAGAAGCGTATTAAGTTGGGCGCTTCGTTAAGACAAGTGTCGTGCCGAAAAGACTTGTGTTGGTTCTAGGAGTTGAAGATAGAAGGTAAAGGTATTTGATTAAATTTCAGTGTTTCAGCCGCCGCTATCGTAAACAAATCTGCAATTCATCCGTCGTTTGCGACCGTTCTCGTCAAAATATTTCAATTACTTTTGTTGCGTCCGAAAGCTCTTGCCATTTATAAGACGAGGGCAAATTATTATTTAAGAATTCCAGCTCCGTTAAGTCATTCTTAGCAAATTTTTGTTTCCTATGTTAATTTTTAAACGGGAATTAAAACTGCAAGGCCGTGCAGGTTTACGCCGTTATTAGTTAATGCCGACCTGAAAAATTCCAAGAAGCAATGGGGGCTAATTAGGTGTAAAAATTTAGAAATGACAATCCGGCCAATTAAGTTAAGTGTAAATAACAGTAGCCCCTGGATGCGCTCTAATTTTTCCAGATGTTTGTAAGTTGTCCCCGATTTTTATGATGACCAGAACCCCATAAATCAGATGAAGAAGTTGTAATTTTTGGGCATTTTTATCCGAAAACGATGTGTCGGCTGGAAAACCGCCGATCTCTCCATGGCATAGCCGAATTTTGCAAAGGTGAAGCAGTTATTTAGAGGAGATCTTTCTGCTTTTGCAATTTCGCAAGCTACGTTTTGTAAGTATTTTGAGCTTTTCCGTAAATTTATTTTGCATTAAGATAACCACACTATGTCTATAGCTTTTGCTTTTTCTTGCACAGTAATTTGTACTGATCCGTTTAATTGCAAGGTAAGCTATTTCATTAATTATAAGGGAGGTGGGGATATTGTTTCGCTTTCCTGCATTTACTTTCCCGTAGATACCTCTACCGAGTCCGCTTAGGGAAATTTCTGTGCGGTCGCCACATTCCCTTTAGAATTCTTGTAGCTGCCGTTTACTACGTTTCAGGTTGCCCCAGGCAATTTATTATTTATGCTCAATTCTCAACTACGTGAATAAAATAACAAGTGCAAGAGTAATCAACAGAAGGAAGGGAGGTTCTCGCGTTTATTCCGGCCGCGAGGCTGTTGTGCATCTACTTTCGATTTAAATTTGTCGTGTAGCCGAAATCGGAATTAAAAGTGAAAAATTAATAGGAAATTTCCACTTTCGAAATCGAAATCTCTACTATAAATAACTACACACTGCATAGGGTCGTCCAAATTCGTGGCTCACTATTGTGATCTCCGTAACGGCGAGAGAAACAGTGAAGGTTGTTAAATGGTTGCGACTAAAAAACGCATTTGAAATTTTTGAAAAATCTTTACAAATAATTGAGATATCACTGAAAAACTGTAAATATCAAATTTCTTTTTCATTTTTCCTAGTTTAAACGGCCAGAAATTGATGGTTCTCACCTTCTATGGTCATTTTTTGTTGCAGAAACTGAATCTGTTTCCATAACACGCTAGATATGGAACCTACAGGCTTTCTTATGGACTCCATATTTTGATTTTTACGGACTGAAAGGACGAAAGAAGAAAAATTTCAAAATCCAAATCAAATTTCTCAACAAAACGTCCACGGGGACCTAGACCTTACTGAAAGAACATGGCTCAAACAAAATTCTGTTTGGGGCCATATAAGATCCGCCCCCCCCCCCCTTCAAAAGTCAAAATCTCTGCAGACATTCTTAAAGACCGTTCGTGGTTTTATGAGATATTCAAAATTCAAGACCCAAAAATTAAAAAATTTTAAGCCTCACAACTTCAAAGACTCAAATATTGACAGGATTAAACATTTAAATATCAATAAATCAAAGGATCAATGATCCAATGCTTCAAACATTCTTTAATGGTGCATCCGGGATTCTTCAGACGTTCTTTAATGTTTCTGAATGGTTCTATAAAGACGGTTGAAATATTTTTTAAAAATTCTTCAAATAGTTTCCTAAGAACCTGCAAAAGCTTGCTAAAGACTCTCAAAAGACTCTTCTACAACCTCCCCAAACGCTCTACTATCTCTCTCTCTCTCTCTCTCTCTGCCCAGAAAAATGAAGACACCAGTTACAAGAATGGACCATCAACATTTTAGTCTAAAGTTCAAGCTTCAAAATTCAAGACCTAAAAAACCCAAAACTTCCAAGATCCAAAGACATTCAAAACATTAAAGATTTAAATATTAAAGTATCAAAATTCAAAGATTCTTTAATGATTCGTTCGGCTTCTTCCATTAATGTTGCTTCAAAAGCTCTTCAAAAACAAAGATTCTTAACAAATTCATAACAGGTTTTTCAAAACTACACTGTGGATCGTATTAGGGTGATACACTAGTTCACTTATCACTTTCGGAACTAGACCTCCTAGATGCTGCAAGCAGGTTTATGAGTCGTTTACAATCCTTGTAACCGGATGCCGCTATGCAGTTAAAATTTTTCGAAGCATATGGGAAAAATTGCATATGTACCGCTTCGTACGAAGAGTGAACGCGAATAGGTTCGATGCGCAGTTAAAAAAGCGTGGGTTAAGTTAAGAGATAAATCAATTTGGGTGCGAGGTTGGTATACTTGTTTCGGTTTTTCTACGCGACTAATAAAATTAATGGAGACAGTTCGGACCTTAAATTTCCAAGTTGGTCAGTATAGAATTTCGTGTTGAATGGCGATCAATTGTTTTAAAGCATAATCGCGCAAACTAAACATAAAAGGCTATTCGCCAAGATAAAATATAAGTAAGGTCTGGGGGCTCTGGGCTCTTGGACTATTAAGCTACAAATTGGAACGTTTCATTATCCTTAAATCGACCAAGTAATCTTGTAGAGGGAGTGTATGCATAGATTAGATATGTAAGTGAATTAATTTGGAGCAAAATAAAATATCATGTACAGTATAGTTTTAGATTATGTAAGAAGGTGGAGCCGTTACACCATTGCCAGCTACTATCAATCAAGAAGCCCTTTAGTTCCGAAAGTGTTTAGATTTTCCTACTAGTGTCGAAGTATGTATCAAATTGGCACATTTCTCTAAATTTATACAAATGTAACATACATCTGTCAGACTCAGAACTCAATTTAAAAAAAAAACTTCACGCAATGAGTGCTCCACGCAAATGTGTCTTTCGGTCGCTAAACAATTCATCGTGTCGTACGTGATTTTAATTAATGTAAACTCGTATTCCGGAACCACGAGATCTATAGCGTTGAATAATACATCAAATGATCTGATGGCACTAGAATATACAATCGAGCCCTATAAACTGTCAAGAAGGATCAATAGAATAATAACGTAAAGTTAGAGTAATCCCCGTAAATGTCCTCACGACGCCCCGAATTCATTTTTTCCTGTGAAACCTTTGGCGCTTTCGATAAATTGGAAATCACTGTCAGAATTTCCCTTGCGACCTCGATTCGTTGCAGGTAAAAATAATTACGTCGCTGGTCTGATTTAATGAATTCTGGCTCGTGGAGCGAGTGTCTAATCTACTTGGGAAGTCAATATTAGCGCCAATTAGGATGAAGTTTGCCCTCTACTTTGTAATGTAAGTGTAAACAAGGTTTGAAAATAGAGTGTGCATTTTTCATAAACGAAGCTATTAATCTCTAAACGGTTTGTTTTTTAGTATGTAAAATTCTGTTTTAAATTCGTTGCACGACATTACCTATGACATACATCAACACCGAATTGGATATTTTGACAACAAAATCAATCATGTGGGTATCGATCCAATTTACTGTAACCCTTAATTTAAATTCAAAGGTAATAACAAACAAATTGATCATACAACAAATATACCTTATAATGCTATTCACCTTGGACTAATTTTCTTTATTGAAATTAAAAATAAGTTTAAATGGAAAAATGTTTTGTTTTGTGATATTTTCAATGTTAATGAGTTCACTAAAATACATGCAATACAAACGGTTTCAAATTGCCTAAAGATTGCTATGTTGTCTTAAAGATAACCAACTGTTAAATTTATATAATTAAGATAACGGTACCTTATGTGAAAAAATGTCTTTCTACAAATGACGATGTTAAAACAAAACGGGTTCGGGGTGGATATTCCTGGCAAATGACAAATAGGGATGCACGTAAATATACATGTTTATACACGCAGTTAAATGGCAAAAGTTCTGGCAATAGTGGAGTTGTCCCACTCTGTATATGCAACAAGTAAAGACGTAAATCCCTTTGAGCGAAAGACCGCGTTCTTCTGTGCTGGTTTCCATCTGAGAACGTGCTGCGAAGCCGGAATTTACGTTTTATTCTTGTGCTTTAATAACAAGTAGTATTTTTGTATTTACATACTTATAGATTATTAACGAGTTCCTAGCGTGTTCATAATTTTGTAATGTTTGTCCGTTAGCACGATATCTCGAAAACGAAACCGATTATCAGGTGGATTCTTTATAAAATTTTTAGATCGGAATTCGTGAATTGGCAATGTATGAACCGAATTGCATGAAATTCAAAATGAGCATAGCATTAGCCATATAATACTCACTGCCAAGCTATAGCCAGACCCAGGAGTTTGTTTGCTATATTTGTTTACACATTTATTTATTTATTTATTTCCATTTTATATTTTATTCTGACCATTGTTGTCATCCGTGCAGTTGAAAGTTTTGTTTGGAGTTTTCAAAAAATAAAAATTTGGTTTTGTAAACCCTTTTGGTGGCGTAGCTGTTTGTCTGTAAATTCCTTCCATTTACGATTTGTGATTTGTAAGAAAAGAATTCAAGAAGAAGTCCAAATGTGAATTGTATAGCTCCCAAACGATGCATTTGGCCCTTCAGTTTATTCGGAAAAACATTTGTTTTGCCATCCAACTCTTTTGACATACTTAATTGTTACACCCTGTATGTTACACTTATATACGAGTTTATATCGTTGATTCCTGGTATGTGGTAATTGTGGTACTTAGTTCTATGTCCATATTATCCTGTAACCCTGATTGAAGTTTTACTTTACATAACGTTAGGAAATTATAGTAATGAGTAATGACACTTACTTAACAAACATGGTTCAATTCAAATGTAAGTAATTTCGATTATATAGTTTAGTTTTTCTAAACGAAAGCTAAATAGTCAAGAGATTTTCAGAGCTTAATAAATTATTTGTGTTTTACTCCTAATTTGGTAAGCACGTGGAAGTCAAGCATTTATTTTGGCTGACTCAACGTGGGGCCATTCCCTTTGCTTTCGCGGTCGACGTGGCATCCGATAATAAGGGCTTGTTCTGAGTAAATTGACTTTTAATCTTATTTTTCTCAAGTTTTAAACGCATTAAGCGTTTATGAAGGGTTACCCTGTTTATTGAATTAGTAAGATTAAAGGAAAAAGCTCGGGAAAAATGGTGGCAGATTCACGTTGTCGGACAACTTTTTTCGTTAATTATAATTAAGGGTCACAAGTAACGAGTTTAACTGAAGTGGGGAAATCATTTGAAGATATGAATGAGATGATTTATGTCTATATGCAGAATGAGAACAATAAAAGAAAGGATGGGCGGTTGATTGAAAAAAGTATTGCAAAGTGTAACCAACCCCTAGCCCCATTTACTCGTAAATAAACTTTAGGCTAAGTTCTGCGACTACAACTTCCTTATAATCCACAAAACAACAAACCCGTTCTGAAGAGGACGCCAAGCGAATAGTAACCACTTGATTTACTAGCAGCCCGCAACAAGAACCCGCGCACCTGTCGTAGAAAGTAGGATGAAGTTCCGTACGATACGATCTAATATAGACGCTTCTAGGTGGCTTATTGGAATCCAGTAGGTACTTTGCAAGGCATTTGTTTTAATACATCACGTGTTTTCTTTGTCATTTGTCTGTATGATGCTTGTACGTCCGTGTGTATGTGCACCTTCGGGAATCTCACAATAGAATAGAATCTTGTCCGGAAGAGAAAGTTGTGTATTCCCATCTTCCGACAAAAGTTCTGAAAGGACGAAAGACGATTAGAAATTGGGATGGAGGGAGACAGAATAACAGTTTATGGAAATATAGGTAAATTCAAAGATTTCTCCGGGTATACGAAAAATTGAAAACTGGTGACAGCAATTCCACACCAACGACAATTACGGGAAGAAATCAACGGAGTAGGTAACGGATGTGAAAATAGAATAAACCCAAAGATCATGTGTTAAAACAGAACAGATCCACGATGGGATAGGGAGTCAAAAGTTAGAATTAAATGGTACAAAATGGCGTCGGTTTCCACCCTAGAGTCTGGACGACTGTAAGTCTCCTCCCAATGGCATACGCACGAAAGTCGTATTGCGCATGCGCAAAACTCAAGTTTCTTATTTATGTAAGTAAATGACACAGAATTTGTGTACAATTAAAACAGAGTCGTATGCCATCTATAGCATGGAACGAAACCAGATAGCACGCAGTATCCAAAACCGAAAAAATGAAAACACAAAATAAAAACTACAACATTGCCGACGGAAATTGTGCGAAATTAACTCATGCTCTTATTACCAACCTATACGACGAGATTGATTAAGAAAAGAGACTATCGATATATTGGTGCTTTTTTGAGCCGAATCAAATTTCTTTTCGCTTTTTAGATTATTTCAACGACACAACTCGACTACATTCTCACAACAATCAAGCAAAAAGAAAAAATTAAATAAACCGTAAAACAATAACAAAAAAGCGGTGAGAACGGACCTATCTAGTTAATTCAATATAAAAACAATATCGCATTTTTTTTTATTTTTGTGGAAATGCGCTTTAAGTAAAACCGTCCTGGCGCTGTCGCACTTATGAACACTTTAAAAATTGTTATTAAATAAATACAAAAATTAATCTTCAAACATGAGTTTTTAAACTTAAACCTTGAGTATTAAAAGTGGAATCTTAAAAATTGAATTTATGCTCTTGCAGCACGAATTTTGAAACTTGTATCAAAGTATGGGTAAAAACTTTACCCAAATCTTGTACCTTGGAATGTTGTAAAATCGGAATCTTTCCATCATTGATTTTCCTCAAAAGAGTATAAAGACTCTTTGATTGATAATCTGAAATTGTTTTGAAGGACGTTTAAAGGGTGTTTGAAGAGTTTTTTAATGAATGTACCTTTGAGAGTTTTTGTTGGAATGTTCGAAGAATATGTGTAGAATAGATATAGAGCATTTAAAGAATATTTAGGGTACCCTTAAAGTACCTTTAGGAAACCTTTGATGAACCTTGAAGAGTTTTTGATTGGATAGATGTTGAATTATAATTTTTGTAGAGCTTTTAGCGAGTTTTTGGAGCATCAGCAATGTCCTTGATTAGTGTGTCCTTGGTAAAGTCCGTAGCAAGTTTTTAGAATTTTTGAAAACGATAAATGTCTGGAATTGCTGTCACGGTGTTAGCTTCCACGATATCTTCTTTTGGGGTTTGGGGGTTGTTTGGTTATTTGCAATATTGCTTTTATACACTAATAGTTATTTGTTTCATTAGTACAAAAAATGTCAGTTTTCGGGACGAGGAAGATAGTTGCTGGACGACGCGTTAGCGGAGTCCAGCAACCTTCCGAGTCCCGAAAACGCATTTTTTGTACGAATAAAACATAAAATTTTTTCTCCAACCCTCTTTACTTTAAATTATATTCGAGTTTAGATTCAGTTCACAATTTCACTACTAGTTTGAGAACTTCTGCTTTCTTGTCCTCACGTGTCATGCCACTCTAGTTTTTAGGTTAACTTATAACCTATTCGTTCTTACTTCTCACCTCTCGCGACTTTGTAGGGAGCAAATCTAAAGTAGCATGTTCTGCCGTTTCTATAATTTCTGGCGGAGTGCAATAATCCATGTCGCTATCAGTTTCAGTCATTTCTAGTAGGCATACAAAATTAACATTGTTATATTTTGTATTGAAATAAAAAAAACTTACCATACAGTTTTTTAATTAAAATTAATTGCAATTAACTTTTTCAAATTTTGAATTCAAAATGACAGATAATAGTGCAATGGGTCTGAAGTAGATGGCGTTACGCGCGACGGCGGGTTGTATACGTATTAAAATTACGTTCATCGAATATGTAAATGACGTTACACATGGTTTAAATAAAAATAGCGAGCGTAAATCATTTTCAATACATGTACATACGTAGAGGTAACATCATTATTTGCATTGAATATGCAAAAATATTTGATATGTATGTATNCACAATATAGCAAATTTGAAAACATTAAGAGCTAGTACTTACTGTGAAAGTTAACAGGAAAACGGTAAATTACAAACGTTGAAGACGAAAAAGACGAACATGTTGTTTTTTTAATTATTAACTGGCCGAAGTTACTGGCCAGTTAATAATTAAAAAAATAATTAAAAAAACAACATGTTCGTCTTTTTCGTCTTCAACGTTTGTAATTTACCGTTTTCCTGTTAACTTTCACAGTAAGTACTAGCTCTTAATGTTTTCAAATTTGCTATATTGTGATACACTTCTAGTCGCCTGATGATGGCAGTACGCCGAAACTATAGTCGCTGTTATTTTTAAAAAAAACTTCAACGAATAAAACTATATGGGGAAGGTTTAGAGATTTTTGATACATAATATATTTCAACCCCCATTTCGAGGAACGATGGATCCAACTCAAAAAAAAATATTTGATATGTATGTATAGAAATATCTTACAACCTGCAATGTAAAACGATGTCAATGTGACATATCTCCGTGATTGTAATTTTTTAATTGACCAACTTTCAAGGTCAATTTCTTTTTGGTACTAGGACCAAACGTATCCACTTTTTGTACAGTTGCCATAGTGATAGCGATTAATCCTGAAAACGCCAACTTTACGTACCGAACACTGTCACAAAATAGCGTCTTATTCAGGTGGTTGGAGAAAAAATATATTTTCCGCAGACATCTAGGTTTCCATGGCGATCAAAAGATGGCAGGACTGTTTAAAATAACAATTTCTTAGTTGTTTAGTTCCAAACATTTTTAATTTCAAATAACACACAACAATCAACAAACGTGAAAATCAATGCTAATAAAGCAATTAAGTCATATATTATATAAATAAATAATACCGATCACCAAGAAATTGTCGTTTTGAACAATCGGGCCATCTTTTGTTCGCCATGGAAACGTAAAAATATTTTAATGTATAAAGTGTAATATTGCAAATAATATTGAATATAAATATAAGTGATACATCAAAATTTAGGGAATTTTACGCTCTTTTCAAAAACTCAAAAATATATAGGGTGGCCCGTATGAAAAAATGTAGTTTAAGGTCGTATAAGAAAAACCAAACAACTGTGTACCGCGATGGATTCTATATAAAAAGGTGCTCTAAGAAAGACTTTGACAAAATCAATTATTTTTAATAATAAGAAAGTTATGGGGCATTAAAGAAATTGACTAAATTCGAGAAACGCCCCCTAATGGCCAAACGATTAGAGATAGCTGAATTCGGTTTGCGCCAGTGGTTTTCTCTTTAAAATTGAGCTCCAGGCACCTAGGTTCGTTCTATCTCTTAAAATAAAGGGCGTTTTCATAAGAAAGTGTCCAATTTGGACCACCCTGTACAGTGAACGTATACCCCATAGCTTGGGCCGACTGCCAATTCTCAGGTACTCCCTTTACTTACAGCAACTTTTCACGAGGTGGAAGAAATTCCTCCGGCGACCGTCGGGGTAGCTGCGGTAAGAAGCGAAAAATTTTCAAAAAAAATTCGTAAATCGAAAACGTCGTCGAATTTCCTATTCCGGTTTTCGGAGATCGTGTAGGATGCGGAGAGGCGTTTTTATGCGGCGGTGGGATTAGCGGTATAACCCAAGATGATGCAAACATTTTTGAAAGCTGGCAACCGCGTAACATTGTAGAAGAGTAAAGCTGTCTGCGCCATCTGGAGAGCACCAACGCTTTTTACGTTACAGTCGTCTTGTTTTCGGCTTTCGTCGAGAGAGCGTTGTGTAGTTTAACTTTGTTGTTTTTAGCGCATTTTGTAAGAATTAAAAAGATGTGCTATTGTTTGCGTTTTGTCCGTCCGTCCGTCCGGACCCACTTCTACCGTTTTGAACTACTTCTAGGGGAATGGTCCTATAGTCCTGGAATTGTTTGCAGTAGCCTATACCTTGAAGGTGTGCCAGCCGGCCATCAAATTTCGCTGTCTAAAAGAGCCCCCCCCCCCCACGAATTATTTCCTGAGATGCTGTTTTTGAAAGTAAAACGTGCATAACTTTTACATACGACAACCAATTGCTCTCAGATTTTGCATACGCATGCCTTTAGTGGTGCCAAGTTAAACTTTAAAAAATGGGGGGGGGGTACACACATGTTCTACCCTACATGGTATTCTAATGAAAGGTCTTATCGAAATAAATTGGTTTGCACAAACTATTCCCGTGCGACTCTTTTTCGAGATCAGTGAGCGACGTGGCCTCAGGGGGGTGGGTTAAAAATTACTTTTATCTCTCATTTTCCAAATTTGGTTTTGTGTAGAATGTGCAGTGCCAACCTAGGTGCCAACTTTCTTTTCAAGGGATGTGCGCAATTTTTTCTGTATATAACATGAAAAATGGCGGTAACTTTCAATGTTATATCGTCAATTTGGTGTAAATGTTTGCTCAATTTATGGTAATGTTTTGACTACACGGTCTTTGTCCGAAGTTTAATTTTTCATTTGTATCGCTCAGTAATGCGAAAGATAGGAAATTGTTTGCTATTATGCGGACTGCACGCGTCCCCACTTACGCCGAACTAATGCGCACATTGTTGAATACCTGCATAATTTCATAATCTCTTCTAACAGCGATAAAAAGACGCCCACTAATTTAATCTCGTTAGATAACAACATGTCTTATCGCAAACGACCAAATTGTCTACATTTTAACACGCAATTTCACATTTTACAGTTAAATAAACAATACGCCACTACAAACAACTCTCAAAGCAAACAGAACACTTCAGAAATACAAATTCAAATGAAATAAAGCAATTCTGTATTTATTCATAACCCCCCGCTCCTAGATTGACTTTATTAAATTTAAAAAGTTTTCATATACAGGGTGTACCGTCATTCTTTTGGGTGTTTAAACCGAAATAACGTCTACAAGAGCCGAATTTTTTGACATTTGACAACTTGCTTCGCCATTTTAAAGTAAATAAGTTTTGGTACTTCTGAATTACGAATCGTATTCGACCTATAGGTCATTTCAGCGTCTATTTCTTTCAAAATATAACAGTGTCCGAACTACGCGATTGTATTACTTAGTTGATTTGCAGAAAATGTCCTATGGGAAGAATAGATTGACGCCACGTGAAGAACTCAATCTACCGTAATCCTAATCAGCTCCTCTCTAGCTCTAAAGCTGCGTACGAAATTTTAAAACGAACAAAGACTGATCTAATACAACCTATGTAAGCCTCGCTCTAAAATGAAAATTGGAAACGCACAAGGGTCCGGTTTAAATTTTCCCATGTATAGAGGAAACGCTCCGCATTTCGTTCATTAGAAAACAGGCAATGGGAAAATTCCAATCCTCAGATCCGCAGATTCGCGTGTTTATCTAAGTCCTTATCGAAGTTGAGCGCAACGATTGTATGTAAATTCTGTAAGGGCCCATGGTGGAAGTTGAAGAGACACAGAAAAACCAGAATGCGAATGCGTTTCTCGCAATCAAAATGTAAAATCCCTGGTATTTGGTGTTTAAATGATGTCTCTTGAAATCTTTTCCATTCGAAATTTTATAGTTACAGCAATTTGATTTGCTTCGATAAAATGAAAAGTCTACAACAACGCCTATTTTAAACTTAACGGTATAGCCTGCTACAGTCGATTACTAACCTTAATTAAGCAATATATCCAATTTATGGCGAAGATAATGCGCATCAACGCTCATATGATGGCGCTTAGTAGGGATATTAAGCTCCCACAAGAGCAATGCAGCACCGAAATATATGAGTCACTTTAGGAAATGCCCTTTAAATTTGGCTTATGTGTTTTTCTGTTGCCATATTCGTTGGCAATTAATCTTTCTTATACACAAAATGATGTACAGTAATGGACGATTACGTATACAGAAAATCCCTCGAGTCTATTTTGTTGGCTGTATGCCCGGCTTAGAAATATGATAAAATTGCATAAAAAGGAGGTCGATGTGGGAAGTGAGGTATAATCAATCTTGTTCTGCAAGGTGACACCGCTTGAGTACATGTATTCGAGAAATTGGACGAGATGACGCAAATTAATTTGTAACGACCGTTTGGTTCTTAGTATGAAATTTAGGACGAAATCGCCATAATACTTCTCAAATCTTGATTGTGTAGTCAGGTTGAATGTGTATTCAAAATCTTTTTTGTTCTATATCTCGGGAACTACTGAAACTAAATATTAAAATTAAAGGGAATAACTATACTCAAAAATTATTCTTATAGTTTTTCTGTTTATTTTCCCCGCTTACAACAAAAATATTGAAAATTTAAGGAAATCCAGGGAGTAGTTTTGTACTCACTTCCCGCACAATCCAAAACATAATATAGGCAATAGGCCTTGTACAAACAGAATACAAACATCGACGCGATCAGGTAGCTAGAATCGTACATCAAAAATTCTGTTGTTTAACATAATCTCATAACAGATAACATAGCCATACTAAAAATACACTACATAGATAATACTTGAAAACCACACATATAAATTATATTGGGAGATTTATTTTATTATGAAAATGGTGTTTCATTAAATACTGCAAACAGGAGGTTGCGGTTGGCTGGTTCGCGATGGTTAGAAAAGAGTGCGCGTCTCTTTGCGCTACTTTTATTCGGGTAGTTCATCCTTGATTAATTGAAATCATGGTTTTCTTAATAAATTGGTTGCTCTTTGTTTTTTAAGCCAAACGGACAAACCGTTTTTAACTTCTTACACAACTTTAGTTAACTTGCTTCTGCCTAAAATCATTATGATGACAAACTACGTCTTTAACTAATCAAATCGGACGGACAGCTCGAATAAAAAAATGGCGTAAAGAAACGTACACGCTTTTCTTTCCGTTGCGAACCAGCGAACCCCGTTTTTCTCGGATTCCCAGTATTTAACGAAACACCACTTCCACAATAAAATGATCTTCCTCAAGGTCTTTCAAAATAGCAATAAAAATTAGACTGGATAACGCCAGCTTCGACAGAACGCGTCGCGAGTCCCCACTTACGCCTAACCAACGCGCACATAGCAACATCTGCATCTACGTTATCTCTTCTAACAGCGATAAGAACAGGTGAGCTAATTGAAATATGAAGTTGGTATAAATTGCTTCGTCTTGGGTAAAAAAAATCACAGCGAGTAATTATAGAAGCATAACCTCCGTAGGTCTCACTGCGATATTCTGGGTCAAAAGTTGTATACCCCAAAAATGCCATCGGATTTACCAAGAAAAAGTAAGCAACTTAATTCTAATCTTATTCCTTATTTTGAACGACCAAGAGATAATGGTGATCCAGTTCTACCAGTCGCAGCAGTATGAGAGGTGAGTGGTTACTTTAGTAATATAAGAATTCATATACGTAAGTACATAAGCTTCATGGGGATGCATCAAATCTTAGCCTGCGAACAGTGACTTCTATTTCACAAATTTGTAAATTGGGCAAATCCTATAAAAACAAGGCAATGTAAGAAACCCCTTTAGCGATGTTGATTGAACAGTAAGTATGTAGGGAATCATACTAACAATGCTGCATTGTAGTTGGTAACCCATTACACCAACGATCCTCTGCAGTATACCACCCACAACACAGAATTGTTCGTATGGCTTCCTAAATACTTATGCTGCTCTATCGATTGCAGATACTATGTAAACATACCTAATTCAGTTGTAATACATCGATGATGTCGCGTAAACTAAAGAAAATTCTTTATACCATTCATAAATCTAGTACAATAATTGTCAAATTGTCAAAAACGTGAGTAAAATAAAAATTACTTGACCTAACAGCGTGAGTGAAAAGAAAATCTAGTTAAGTCGGCTAAAGTAGCATTCACAACCTCAAAATTAATACCTACAATTAACAATCGAAAATTAAGGTAAATGTTTAAAGCTA
The DNA here is from genome assembly GCF_008802855.1 of Photinus pyralis. NCBI lineage: Eukaryota > Metazoa > Arthropoda > Insecta > Coleoptera > Lampyridae > Photinus > Photinus pyralis. Next base: position 18,235,211 of record NW_022170511.1, on the reverse strand, counting down.
TGTATTTTAAGGGTAACATTCACAATATAGAAAATTAATCGCCGAAATTAATACTTAACGCAGAAGTTTGCAAACTGCAAACTTTGTCGCTTAATTTTACGGAAATGAACAGAGGTACGCATGCGTGCTTTTATATGACAGTCGACATAACCATGTTTTGTTTGTTTTGATTTTGTTTACATATACAATGTATGTGGCGAACAGAAAAAAGTATCTTGCCACTTTAGGACAAGGCTAGTTATAGTTAAAAGACACTTATTAACACAAACACTGATTCTTCTGCTTGCGCTACAAGGTTATGTTGAAAGTTGTTGTATAAACAATTAACCAATTGCCTCGCCGGTACATAGGTGGCGACACTGCTTAAACATTAATTTCACGTATTAATTTCAGGCATTGCGAAGGATTGCTTTGCGTAAAGTTAACGAAATAATTTCACTCATTAATTATAAACATTAATTGGAGGTTGTGAATGCAGCTTTAAGGTGTACAAGTTAAAAGAATTACGTAACCATTAACGATTCCAACGATCCTTGTCTGAAGAATTAACATGCTCTAATAAATTTTAGCAAATTTTATGCGACGTTACCGTCGTATTTTTAATTATGTAACAGTTTAGCACGTAGAGAACAAAGTGTTTTTTATATTGCTATGACCTCAACATCAAGCAGCCAAACACTTTTGTCCATCAGGGTAATCTACCAAAACAATTCACTTTGCGAGTAGGGGTAGTTTATCAGTGAAATTTTCGCTATGATTTACTACGTTACATTTTTTCACCCTTTCATACAATTGCCCCATATCATTTCCATTTTGTATTTTATATATTCATTTATCACAAAGATTTACTACGAATCTTTTTAAATTTGCAAAAAAAGAACGCTAATGTTCCGTGCCGTATTTTCACGGCGAACAAATTTCACGCAACATAATTCGTTCAATGCCCGGCATTAAGTTATGTCAAAAAATTTATATTAACGTAATTAATCGTGGCGTAAAAAAAACCCTAGATTTACTGCAAGTACGGGGAAGCGACCGTTTTATGTCACGTCTGATAGAATTCGGATTCGGGAAGCGAAGAAACCGTAAAATATAAGTAAATTTGTGGTAGGGAATTTTTCGGTAATTTCTGTAATATCCGAGTTTGGTATGTGGAACATTAGGACAAGTATTCACGTAATGAGTTCAGGCATTCTTGCGTAACATTATTCATTCTGAACGAGAGATCAATAAGTGCGGTACCTCATAAGCATTTAAAATACTGCTTTTACAGTTTACTACTTTAGAATTAGTGTATAGAGATTCTTAGGGTGATCAAGAAATAACATTGAAAAGATTGTGTACGTTTTTTTTACCCCCTAATGAAATTTCATTGCCTAGTGGGTAACCGAAATAATAATAATTTCTACATCAAACCAATACTGAGTTCATTTTCTCCCCCTTGTTCTATAAACAAGTGTTTGCTGATGATTATATGTATAGTGAGTTTTATTTTCTGGTTTGAAGACCACTGTTTATTTTCCAAATTATAGCATATTTCGTCGTGTTGAATTTCTATTGGTGCGTCCTTAAAGGCGAGTTTGTAATGCGGATTGTCGGTTATTTTGTTTCGCTTGATTATTTTGCGAGCATGTTGGTAGACGGCAAAACTTAAGCGGAGTGTAATTAACAAATTGTATGTTGGTTTAATTGCAAATCTTTAAATATTCTGCAAATTTAACCTATGAATTGTGGGACTCTCGAATTGGTTATGGACCGAGTTTCTAAACTTTTTCACCCATTTTGGAGGTTTTAATTTGGATTTATTAAATATGTAAGTGACTGCCATTTGCTAAATCAATTGTTATCTCGTGCATTCTTTAGGAATTCTTTGAGCTTTATTCGGAGTTCGAAGCAAGTCCAATGTGGCTGTAATAGTATTACTTCCATACAAGCCCTTATTCATTGGATGGAGGTATGTCAATTTTTTGTGTTCGACCGAAAGTTACACGTAATCTCTTTCAGAGATCAGAGGTTAATAAAACTGGTAACAATCCGATTAAATTAAAACTGCAATCTTAAGGTGAGTTAATACAATCATTATCATTAGTTCACTATCAAAAATCATTCAGAAATAGCGAATAGAAACAAAGATTTATTGCGCGTTGCTAACCAACGAAACGATCCTGAGCTTAGTGAACTAATGATAATGATTGTATAAACCCACTATTACAGACAATTTATTCCTGATTGTGTAAACAGAACAAATGCGATCGTTCATGCCTCCGCACCTGTACGTTGTTTTTAGAACGTGATATTCCAGCACGATCTCGGTGCACAAGATAGAAATCACGTTTTACAGTTGGAATTGTATTTTGTATTCCAATATATTGGTAATCGATGTTATGAAAGTCAGTTCACAAAAGTTTTGAACCACGTAGTTCCATCACATTTTCAAAATATGGAGGTAGTGAGGCAATGGTAATTACACTGACTCAAGGATTATACCACTCACCTTCTCCCAGAATCAGACTTCCTAGATGATAGTGTTAGGACCCTAGATTTGACGTTGTGTCTTGCGGTATTTTAAGTTATAATTTGAGGTTGTCGTCTGCCAGTTTTTTTTAATTTGAAGTAGTACAGATGCAAGACAAATTAAAGACACACCAAGAGTGATTTAGGTTCATTCCTTAATTTTCTCATTTTATTTAGGTTATGGTAAGAACCAATTTTTCGTAGCTCATCATCTGAATAAAATAAACTAAACAAACCGTGGTCAAATTGCTACTAAACTTCAGAAAGGCTGCATCGTAGAATAGACGCACGGTCTTACAAAATTACTGCTTGCTAGCACAGGATCGAGATTCGTGCCCTAAACTAACGGCATCACCCTTACCTCCAACCCGTCGGTGCGATACCGCCCGCGACGATATCACTGACCCGCCATCTTATGGGCCAGATTTTGTTGGTTTTATATGCCATTTTGTTTCCAGATCACCAAACCTAGATATCCAAGAGTTTGTGAGTGTGAGGACGGATGTGGATGGGTATACCAACTTATTTTTAGTTGACAGATGCCCTTAATTTCGAGCGCATAAATGGCAGTACTCGGCACCGATTGGCCACGGAAGCGCGGACTGGTGTTGGGGCCGAAATGTCCTGCGGTCTGTCAACCACAGTAAACATTCCAAAATCAACCTAAACCACTAGAACTAGATCATAATTAAGTACAATGCATAATTTCGACAACGTTAAATTTCTGTCTTCGGACCACACCCCTGACGGGGACATTTGCGCACCCTTTTCGAGGAGATTAGATAAATGAGAAATGACGTATTCAATTCAATTATTCTATATAAATGAAAAAATATTACCTTTGTAGTATTCCTATAATGGACTCAAACTTAATATAATTAACAACTGCATGGCTATATGTCATATTTCACTTTTACAACTCAATTTCATCTTTTTTTACTGAGAAAATTACTCGTTTGAGTTGCACATTTGCGCATCTTCCCTCTCTCAACGGGTACCTTTGGCTACCTACCCGAACGCTTTCTTTACAAGTTGAAATATCCATTTCGTTCATTTATTACTTCCTAGAAGCATAATGGATTGGGCCCAAGCATGTCTGTTTATTAAATCGGTCACGTATTAAAGTTTTGTTTACGTCTTGCAAAGATCGTTTAGAAATACTAATTTAGATATATCGCTACATTATGTTAAAATTTACATAGCGATCTTGTATTTAATTTGGGGAAGAGTTTCATAGGAAGGCTCGTACCGGTAATCAAATCAGGGACCATTGTATTGAACTCCGATCATTCGCTATGTAGTTTATTTATATTATATCATATATTCAATTGTTTTTAAAGCCGCCGAAAGATCTCTTGCCAGTAAAGATGAAGGCGAATTAATACTTTGAAATTTCAGAGCTAAGTGAAAACCGGGATAGAAAGAGTTCCAAATCGAGATGTTTACACGTTATCAGGCTTGCCGCGTGCATGTGTGTAGATAACTACAACAGTCGTTGTGCCGTGAAAATTCCAATTATGTCTAGGTGTTAATTGGATTAATGAGTATTGTAGTTTGAACGTGACTAATTGGGTCAGGATAATTAATGGCTGACGTTTTAATGGGTTGCAGTAACAGTCGTGAGAAGTGTCTCTGGACATTTTTTTAAAATTGAAAAAAAAATGTAGGTACTATTGTTTGCGTTTTCTCCGTCCGTCCCTCCGTCGGGACCCACTTCTCCCGTTTCGAACTACTTCTAGGGGAATGGCCCTAGAGTCCTGGAATTTTTTTGCAGTAGGTAGCCTATACCTTGAAGGTGTGCCAGACGGCCATCAAATTTCGCTGTTTAAAAGCCCCCCCCCCCACGAATTATTTCCTGAGATTGAGGGGGGGGGGGGTAAAATTAATTTTATGCCTCATATTTTCTCATGTGTTTGCTGGGAGTCGACGCGTTGGGAATTAAATGCTAGGCGTGCAAAGCGTCATCCAATTAGAGGTCAACAATTTGCTTCAATTGCAGCTAACTAAAAGGTAAATTATTCCGTTACTTGCTTGTTATAGCGAAATAAAGTGTAGTTATAATACAGGGTGCCCATTATGTATGGAATATAGTATATATCTCGGTAAATATCGAATGTATATAAAATGTTTCTATATGAAAGTTGTTTCCCGTAATAAGGCAGCATTCAGTTGTTTTTATTTCAGAGAACAAATGAGTAACGAAAAGCAATTGAATTTTTTTAAATGGCAGTGCACCTTTTCATTAGGATCATTTGATCGAAATTTTTTTTCTCTTTTTATTCCAGTACCCTACATACATTTTCAATCAAATATATTAATTAAAAAGTGAAGTAAGTTGTCTCACTTTAGTTAAACATTTGGAATCGATACCGAGATCGTGTCATTTTGCATATTTTAAAACACCCCATTACTTACGATAAACTGCTCTCCAAAAAGCTAATGGTAGCATACATACGACGCATTGATTTAAATTCAATTTACATGCTGACATTTTGACATTGAGTTGGAAGGACAATCTATCACCAACAAAACATTCTAAGACGTACGTCGTACTTATGTAACGCTTGGATATTTACCTACAGCAAAAAGAATTGAAAAAGATAAGAAAATATATTTCGCTGTATCAAGCAGCTTTGTGTATCCTAGCTATATTTTGAATATACGGAGACAACTTTACAGTTGAGATACATAATCCGTTAAGCACGCCAAAATTGTGATTCACCCTTTAATTATTGGGGGATGCTAGAATAAACGTGTAACTACATGGAAATGCGTAGGTAAAGTTTGAAAACTATATCACTCACGACAGCAACTTGTCTTTTCGGGTGCTAGATTTGCAGATAATCAACTCCACTACAACTACATAGTTTAAGTTATCTCTCGCATGATGGAGAACAGACGAACACTGAAGTAAATTGGGGAAAGTGTTCATTTGGGAACCCATTTGTATCTTGGGTCACGATTTCAATATACGCGCGAGTTGAAAATAATTTGCGTCAAAACAAGTGCGTATATAAATAAAATATATTGATTTCCATTTACAATTCAGATATGAAGACCCGAGGCAATAAAAACTTCGGGCCTTAACACAATGAACGTTTTTCATTTTGTACGAATCTTATTTCAAAACTCGACACATTCGTTGATATATGTATTAAAGAAACTTACAGAGTTCTTAAATCACTTCTTTTGTGTAAGATATTACCTTATGAAATATCTGTGGGAAATTTCGTTAACGCACAAAAAGAGGATTTTGCCCTTGGGGTTGAATTGGAAAATGTACACTAAATAAAAACATTTAAATTAATCCCGAGAACGTTAACGATATACACAAATTCTCCTTTACAATCCTCCAAATAAAATCGTAAAGCACTCTCGACCTGTTAAATTCCAAAGAAACTAATGCCTCACTTAATTTTCTCGTTTCAAATGAAACGTTTTTGAGAATAATTTTATTCGCTTCTAATTACATCCCTGTAATTCCTACGAATTTTCCAAGATTAAACAGTATATTTAAAGCATTTCTATACAAATTAGATACCCTGGTATAATAAATTATCTAATAAGGGTAATTACAGAGTTATATAACTTCACGACGGGCACATTTAAAATGTCACTGAATCAGTGAATAAGTAAATAACATTCAGTTTTTAATAATTCTTCGCTTTCTATTTCATTTCGACATGCAGCGTGTCATCATTATTAAAAATTACCTACCCATCGAACCGAAACATCTTGCTCCGCTCCTACCTGTAACAAAAGAGAATTAATTAGTGTAATTACTTCATCAATTCATTTACGGTCATTTCTCACATAGGTCCTAACAAATTAAATTCGCCATTGCCTAACAGAACGAAGTAAATCTGATGTTAATTTCAGGTGGTATTTTCTCATTATTACCAAGATCAACATAAATTAAAATCTAGTTTCTCTCCGTCCGACTAGGATACTAAAAAGAACCACAAAAAAGGCAAAAACTATTATTTAACTTCTAAGAAAGGATAAGAGCACATTTGATCATCAATTAAACGTCGAGCAGTTCGTCCAAAGTGTCACGAATTGTTACCGTATAGTTTTCCCGTGAATGGTACGCTCCAGTAGCTGAAGATCGGTGATTCGCTTCTATAGTAGAACATGCAGTTTGTTATAGTCTGTTACCCAGGTCAACCTTTGTGGTTAGAAAACCTTTTTCTATAATGATCGGGCTTCTTTTAGTCATTCTACAGCTGATTTGCTATATGTATTGTAGGTACATTGTTGTAATCACACTTTGCATAACACAATGAACTAATGAGGTCATAACTAACATACGTAACTCATTATCAGATGCAGATGATATCTTTAGAACAATATTATGTTATATTCACGCAGGGTCTTTATAGTATAAAGACCCCGATATTCACGTCCATTATTTGAGAGCTGTTTTCGTAATGGCCGAAAGTAACCACACAACCTTAATCTTCCCATATATTCATACAGTTATTCGCAATCTGGTTTGTAACGAAGCACCCGTTTTCGTACACGAATTCGACCAGAATTAATGAACACACCCAACATGGATGAAAGCTACGTACCAGCGTGAGTGAACACCGGGTACATGGATGAAATTGAACGATCACTTCATTACGAGAAGTTCGGGATGAGCTCGAAATAGAAGGTAAAAGTAATGACTTTAATTTGTAGCGCCATTTTAGCCGCCAATAAGGAAATCAACATACTGTAAGTAATCTGCAGTTTGTAGCCGTTACCGTCGAGATATTTGAATTATAGTCCAGTTAAATTAGTTCCAAAAGTAGTATAAATTGGATGTTGTCACTTCACTTAACGAAACCAAGGGTATTCTATGTAAAAAATCCGCAGAATCTCAAAATCAAAGCCTCCCTGGCCGGAACCCCCCGGAACAAATCGTTATAAACAAAAAGTAATACCGAAAATTAACAATTGGTTATTACTAAATCAAATTCATCCCAACTTTTGGAAAATCCGTATTTGGTCAATTCTTTTGATAACAAAACAATATGACAAACCCAATCACCGTAGGTTGCATAGTCATCGATTAATTAAATAAACAAATTAAAAAACGATAATTTGTCTTTAAAACTGGGCGTTCTTAATTGTTTTATAGATGGTGGATCTCTAAAACAACCCTTTCCAATAATTGTCCAGATGATTCTTGCAAATCGACGGACTTATCTTAGAGAAAATTCTATTCTAAACAAATTCATTTCTCTTCATTTCTTCCCTCGGAGCAACAGTTAACGAGATAATTGAAATCAAATGCGAACAAAAACGACATTTTCCTATTTTTTCTTCATTTTTTTTGTTTATAACAATATGTTCCGGGACTATGATTTTCCAATTCAGCGGAATTGTTTTACCTAAAATACATTTGGTTTCGTTGAGTGAAGTGACAACATCCAGCTCAAACCGTAATTTGACTGGATTATTATCTTTGCAGCATCCGAAAGCTCTTTCCGGTTGGAAGAGAAGATAGAATTAATACCGTATGATTTCAGTTCCATTAATTAATGATTGGTCGATTTTAGTTGCTTAATAGTAAAACCAGTACAGAAACCGGCAAGGTCGCTCGCTTACACGTAGATAAACCTGCCAAATTTAACCTCTCGCTTGATCCCAAAATTCCTGGACACGATCTGTGTTAACTGAGCTGCCGAATTTCGGAATTTCTGCTCGGCCATTTAAGTGAGAGTAATTAACCGCCGCTAATTAAATGTGTCGCAGATTAGGTTGTGTTTGGTGTCAAATGAAGGGCGCTTATAACATGAATTTTAATACTGATCCCAGAATTTTATGATAACAGGGGATTGAGAAATTAACGAAAGAAGTTTTAAGGTTTGAACGTTATCACCCGAGTACGTCGCCGACTGGAAATTCCGATGTTCCTGTCCGCATTTTGGGAATTCCATATAAGGTACATAACATCATGATTTAAGGGGATCAGCTTTTTCGTTTTGGCTCAATATTTTCATTCGGTTAATTACCAAGGGGGTTGGTTTTCCTTTGTTTTGTTTCCCGTTTGATACCGTTACTTAAGTTGTGCTACCATTCCCGCTTTGGGGATCGCTACCGTTTCCGTCTACCGTAGTTCTGTTTTCGATTTTTCGCCAGTGATCGCCAGACCCCTACAGTTTACCTTTCTCTATCTGCTCGCTTACGTTGCTCCTGGAAACCCGCGACCATCCAGCCGACTTTGACCAGCAGAAAGCATCGACAATCTCCTGGTGGCGCTCGAGATAAACCGTACCGTCCCGTCGAGTACCGAAGATTCTCAAAATATTACCTGCATAAAATTGTTATTAATTAAAATTGATCATTTAGATTCAACTAATTTCTTTTCCGTTTCATGCTATAGAACCGATCGCGCGTTATCTAAATACTAAATTCAATTGAAACAATTTTACCTTTCTTTAGTTGTGTCCACACGGGAAAAACCGAGCCGAATCCTTAAGAGTCCTCCCTTACTATTTACCTGATCAAAAGCACTAAATTTCCAACACCCGTAAATGGATCGGTTTATTACCGACAATTGTTATCTTACTTATACAGCAAAACTAAGGACTACCTACCCCTTAGTCGTTCAAACTCAAAGCACAGATTGATCCCCTAGGTTAAAAAAAGCGATCCATACAAAATGCTAGGTGTCGCATAATGAATGACTCCTTTGATATTAAGTTCGAACACGGTCGATCAAAAATTGCTTCAGACGTGGAACGAAGCACAACATGAAATTCAATAAGTTAATTCTTCTAGTTTTCAAGGTCACGTAATTTAATTTCTCGTGTTAGAAACTTCCACTATTGTTCGGATTTATCGTAATAGTTTCCAATTCGCTAGTTATCCCCTGAATGTGCGTCAGCAAAACTTTAAACAATGCGTTTAATTTACACGTACTTAAACTTCGCTACCATAATCGCACGCAGGCCTGATAAATATAATGTTGTGTAAACGTTAATTCGGTCTAAACACCAAGAATAATGACGGGACACCTTTAAAAATGTGAAAAAAGAATGTTTTTCTACTCATATTAAATAATAGATAGAATACTGATGCGTTTTTAATTGAGAAAGTTATCTATTATTCAATATGTTTTCATTATTCAACTGTTGTCAGCCAATCGTATTCCGAGTTTGTCATTACTCTTCAGCTCACATTGTAGGGTTGCCTTGGAAACATGTGTGTAGCAAAAATCAAGATCTCGGATCGTGATAAATTCAGTTGTCAAACATTAATGTCAATCAAACAAATTACGAGAAATCAGTTTTGTGAAAATTACGTGAAAATGGACAGTAGTGCAATCATGATGAGCAGTGACGACGATATAATTCTAACTTCTCCGGATTTTACGTACATTGCTAATTTTGTCAATTGTTTGATGACAAAATAAAACCATTATGCATAATGTTATTATTACTGTAATTATTGAATACAAGTAGAAAAAGTATAGTATTTAACTCGTGAGAAAGGCATTATTCACTCAGATAAATTACGCCACTCGTCTTCGACTCGTGGCGCAAATCTTATCTTCGTGAATAATTGCCAACTTTCTCACTCGTTGAATAATATACTATTAGTTTATTATGCGAAATTTAAAGAAAATGCAATTTTAAATTGTAAGATGGCAGTTACGCCCTCTGGTGGTCATTTTTAGAACATGAAAATATTTTCCAGCGATTCTTCATAACCGATTTACTCAATAATTACGGTTCCCGAGATATGGCCGAGGCCGAGGAACAGACTTATTGGGTCACCCGGTACAAGTACCAATAGAAAAATTTAGCATGAAAACATGGTCGTATTTAAGCTCAATTAAACAGTAAACACAACATAGAACATGAAACAAATTAATTAGAAAGAATCAATCTGAAATCAAAATAGGTACTCAGGGCCAGAATACACATACCAGACAACAAATGATCGATCGACACCGTTAATTAAAGAAATCTTAATTACCTTAACAAAATATCCGGTCGTAACTGCGATTTTCAACAGGACGTACAAAATCAAATACTAACCGATGATCCTTCTGGAACCTCACTTATGTACACTCCGACTAAACTTCTTCGTAAACTTCACTTCTTTAATTCGACTTAAACAGTTACTTTAAACGACGTAATAAACATCTCTTAGCGCACGCCACTAACTATCTTCTACAAAACCGCACAACTGGCAACTGCTGACTGCCATATCTGCGTATCGTGAACCTAATTGGCTAATGGCACCGACCGGAGATAACATGAGATAAACTTTAACAAAATATCTCACGCAATTAATTAAACCTAATCTTTTAAATTTAAATTTACAAATACAAACAAAACGATTATTTAAACAAAATTAAACATCAAATAATTCTGAAACAAACTCACATTAACCTCGAATTCAAATGATATAAACATTGTGTTTAATCTCAAATAACAACCAACATTTAACGTTAATAATAATTGAAATTAAATACATACAGGACAACCCAAAATTACTCTCCCTCCTTTTTCCTTCCAGTCTCTAGTTACGTAACCGGAAAATCTCCCTCACCAAGGCCACGACCTTGGTTCGAAAGAGTGGTGGGGATAGTGTCGCCGTTCTACTATCGTAATAAAAATAACGAAACTGTAAATTGGGTAACACAACATAAAGCAACGAGTAGGTAGGCATCCAATATTCACATTGCAACGGATAACATACTGTTCCTTTTTTGAAACAGTGCTATTAATACGGATGTGGAATCGATCATTATGTCAAAATATTTTTCAAATTAGAAACTAATAAGCAAAGTTTTCCCTGGCGAAGATTACATGAACTTTTCAGTTTTAATAAAAAAAGACATTTCTATACGAAATAGAAAATGCAACGGTAATATGTATTAAGAAGTAGACATAGGGATTTACGTGTATTGTTCCCTTTTGAAGGGTTCCTAATTTTACGCATCCAATAAAACTTCTTAAAACAAATAACGATCTGGCTGTCTGTAATTATAAAAATGGTCGACTTCCTACAATATTTACAACTTAATTTCAGCATAAAAAAGGTAGTTTTCGTAAATAATAAGAACGTACAGGTACAGCAAACTTTAGATGAAAAGTTTGAGTTTGTTTACAATTCAAACCAGGATTTTTAATTTAATACACCGCGGCATGTTACTAACTTTTAAAAGTTTTAAAACTTCGCCTGCAATTTCGGTACAGGGAAAGCATATCTTTTAAAAGCATCAATTTGCGGCGTTCTCCCATTTAGTACTTTAATGCAGTATGAGCTGCAGTCTGGCAAGGGATCATCCCTTGAAGTGGTATGCATCCTTCACTAATGCAATTTGAAAAACAGGACTCTATTCCCTCTCCTCATTTTCAGTATCGGCTATCGATTTCAATATCTTTGGTAATAAAATTCGTACATTACGGCTATACATTTAGTTCCGTCACGGATAAATTTACTTCCGAACGTATTTCTTTGATGTTTTTTGTCACCGAATTTACGAATACAGAAACAGCGAAAAATATTACAGGTGACAGAACGGAAATGAAATTTTTTGCGTAAAATAAGAGGTTATTGTGCGTTGACAGGTGTAGTATTTTTCCTGTCCTTTAAAAAAGCCTCCGCGAGTATTTTTATTATTTCGTTTCACAACCTTCAATAGACGAGAATTTTGTACAATTTATTCTTATGTACGTGTGCGTGCTTTTGTCAGAATTTCAATATAATTATAAGTTTCCGCGACGTGGAATATCAATTGAAGGATTACAGTAATCCGTGATTTTCTATCGTCAATTAAAAACGCTTAACGATTTCTCCGCAATGGATAATCGCGTTTGAGGGAAAATCGTGGAGAATTTCTCGAAATCCTATCTAGGTATATACAGCTTTGTAATTTGGATAATACTATTCATATAGTCATTCAGGTCACTTCTAATTGCGTACATTTCGCATTCGCATAATGAATCTGTATTATGCAGACCATAATAATCGAGCGTATCTATTAGAAAATCTATTGTTTCTCGCTACCGTACTGACGTCCACGATTATAGTCTATAGAAGCATCACGTAAAGTTTTTCCGTATTGATCCCGTAACTTGGAAAAATCAGTGGAATTATTCACTATGTAAGAACAATATTTGAGCAGTCGTTTGTCTCACTTAAAAAATTAACCGTTAAGGGGCGGAAACAAGGCGTCGCATTTTTTTAATTACAATTTTTACATAAGCTACGTTCTGTTATCAACTTTTATCTTTTGTAATGTATACAGGCTGAAGCAAATTCGAGAGCCACCATGGTGATCTTGGGATCAGTAAGAGATAGGTAGGCAGTTTAAATTTGGCAAAGTGACGTATTTTGATGCTTAACAAAATGCAGTTTTGAAAGTTATTTAAAAAAAATTTTCAAAATAAATAACATATTAAATTTAAATTTTAAGTCTGACGTTTCGTCTCCGGTTAACCATAATCAATTTTATTTTTAAGTGGAAGTAATTTTTTACTTTTCGTGTCATTTGATAGAGATCTTATTTCTGATTTCAAAAATGTAAAAATGACTTCCATAACGATAAACAAAGTTGATGATGGTTGACTGGAGACGAAACGTCAAACTTAAAATTTAAAAGTGGCATCTTGTAGAGGGAAAAAAGTGGCCGTAATAATGTGTTTTTGAAATTTTTTTTAAATAACTAAAAAATAAAAACGATTTTGCAAAATGTCGTTGTTTTCCGGATATCTCCGAAAGTAGTGGAATTTTTCAGTTTGAAAACTGCATTTTGTTAAGCATCAAAATACGCAACATTGCCAAATTTAAACTTATTTAACAAGTAACCTTTAGACTTTACACGATCGGAAACCAACCTTTAGACTTTCAACAACTGCGAATGGACTTTGGCCGACTTAGAACAGGTGTTTAATGGACTTTGGCCGGTCAGGAACCTTTGGACTTTGCCCGATCGACAATCTTTGGACTTTGAACAGCGGGTGGATTTTGATCGATAGCTTGACCTACTTTTACAATGGACTTTGACCGGTCAACGACCTTTGAGTTTTGAACATCGGAGAATGGACCTTGCCCCGATCTTCCTTGAAATGTGCGCATGCGTCATTTTAACGCACAACCTAGTTAACCAGTCAGTTGGACTTGGAACGATTTAGAACAGGTGTGTAATAGAATTTGATCGGTCAGCAACTTTTGTACCTTGAATGCGGGAGTCCAACTGACTGGTTAAGGTTGAGCGTTAAAATAACGCATGCGCACATTTCAATGACGCGGAGAATGGACTTTGATCGATACCTTGACCGACTTTGACTTTGATCTGATCTTGAAATGTGCGGATTCGTCACTTTAACGCACAGCCAAGACCTGTCAGTCTTCTTCCAGATCGTGGCGAGTGTGCGCGCGAAGTGATATGTGTCTTTTGCAATGAGGTTTTTGTGTTAGAGGCTGTGAACCTGGACGGATTATCGCATAGATGACTGTGGAGCAAATTAAGATAAACCTCTCGCCAGGAAAGATTGCCGGTCACAGAACACTTGATCCCGATCGACAATCTATGTTTTTCTAAAGATGTGAGCGACTTTCGGGATAGTATCGTGTCAATGTTGAACAAAAAGTCTTTTCGTTCAACATTAGCACGATACTATCCCGAAAGTGGCTCACATCTTTAGAAAAACATAGATTGTAGATCGACACAAGGTGTGCTGTAACCGGCAATCTTTTCTGGCGACAGTTATAAGTAAAATCTAGAGTAAAATTAAACTTCCCGGACCAGTGGGACCAACCTCCGAAATACCCCGGGTCACACCTCAGGACCAACTACCGATCCCCAATTGCCAAAATTTGACCTTGCACTCCAGGCCAATTGCCAAAATCTGACATTAAACCCCGGAGCCAATTGCCAAAATTTGACCTTGCACCCCCGGGCCAATTGCCGAAATTTCAACCCGGGGCCAATTGCCGAAATTTGAACCCGGGTCAATTGCCAAAATTTGACCCCGGGCCAATGCCGAAATTTGACTCGGGCCAACTACCAAAATTAGGCCCGAGCCAACTATCAAAATTTGACCCGGGCCAACGGCCAAAATTTGCAGAGATATTTTCCCACGGTCCCGAGAATTTTTCCAGGCTAGGGTACCATAATACCTACTAATACCACGGCTAGCTCAGTAATGAATAAGTGGCCAATGACTCTTACCTTGCGGAAGGTTGGTGCTTTATCGGCACTTATAATCTGAAAATTTAAACCTGGTGCTCTGGTTTGACCACTCTCAAATAAATTACTCATATAAATTCAATTGTTTGAATACATTGTTGACAATAATCTCGTTCCAACTCCAGTTTTCTTTATATTTTTTGTGATTAAAACATTGATGTACCATATAACAAATACAAAATAAAGTTTAAATCCTGTCTCGCGATCACGTCCAAATAATCACCTGGTTCAAAATTGTACTAAAAAAATTTACACGTCCCTGGATACGAAATGTAACCCACACAAAAGAATTGTATCAATTCCACAATTATTGAGAAAAACTACCAATATTTTTAGTTTGGGTTCACTTATCATTCATAAAAAATACAAAAATTGGTTCACGGGATAAATTTCCCTGAAACGACCTCTAGGGGTACTTTCTTTAAGTGCAAATTTCCTAACAAAATCCCCAAAAACGGTCGATTCTTATTTTGATACAATATAAAAAAACTTACATTTATCTCATCGACAGCTGATTTTCTCCTTTAGAAATGTAGCAGCGAGTTGGAAAATTGGATGGTGGAACGTCTTTTTTACGATACAGTCGGACTTTTGTATCGCTTAGTAAAAATTTGGTTACTCGTTAAACATGAATCTCGAAAAATGGTTGGACAAATTTCAATGCAGAACAAACCCGCGCATCAAGTTCCTCACAATTTATTCTAATTTGGTTTATTTACCGGAATGATTACCAATGTTCCGCAGTATGGAAATGCCCAAAATACCCCTCATAACTTAGGGTTTTGACGGTCAACAAAAAGCACTAATTAATTGTCTCTAACCTTTTTACCGGCTGCCGTTTTATTTATAATGTTAATAACCTTGGCACTTTAATAATAGCGCAACGAATTGTTTTGCACCTTGGATCGCAACGCTTTTGTGGTAACAGTTTACTTAAGTACATGTATTAATATTCGCAATATTCTCGGCTATGCCACGAAAAAGTTACCCTGTTTGCTTAAATTCGCCACTTTATGTTGGTTAACTCGTAACGGCCTTTTTTTCATGGCCACCTCACTATTATGTAAATTACATTTATATAACTTATTTAAGATTAGAATATAAAAACCAGAAAAACCAAGATATTTTGAAAAATATCAAAGATAGGTATAGGACATTATTACCAAAAGTTGAAGGTTTTTGGAGGAGCTAAAAGATGACAGAAAAATATATGGGGTGTTCCATTTAAAAAAAGTGAGATTTTTTAATATGAAGTTTTGCAACTTTGGACCTACCAAAAAACACCCTGTAAGTTCTTTTTTTAATGTTTCATAGTAGATGTATTTATTTTACTTTTACTTAACCCAGGATAAAAGATAGAAAACCTAGAATCAAAAATTAAGTAATGATTTTGACAATATACTGACGCTTGCAAATGCCAAACTTTTCTTACAAATGGAATTATCTTTAAAACTACTAGTTTTTCGGATATTAACCATATAAGGAAAAAGACGTATAATTACACGTAGAATTCAAAAATGCGTTCAAATACAGGGGGGTTTATTTTAAAAAAAATGTACCATTTAGGCGCCCTACTTTGTAGGCGCGACCCTGTATAATTCCAAATATTTTTAAAATGTTAAGAATATTCGACCATATCATAATACAAAAGCACTCGAAAAATCTTATCGTCAAGGCTACTCCGCGCAATCGTTGACTCACCCTGTACAGACAGGCAGAAAGTATTTCATAATCAGCCTTTCAGCCAAAGGTCTCTTCGTACATAAATCAATTTCATTGCATGTACTCGCCCATATTGTAAAGTAAAAGTGGTACCTACTGAAATGTCTAATAAACCAATAACTTTTTATAATGCCATTATTTAAGACACAAGTAACTATACGCACGCATTGTTAAACTAATTCCCATAAACTTTTCTCGTTAGTATTCCCCGTTTTAGCATAAAAGTATAAGTTTTTAAAAACTCTCCGAAAGGAAACTTTTGTAAACAACATCTTGAAAATCAAACGCCACGCAAACTGCTGGGGCGTAAACGAATATCGGTAAATGAATTATTGAAGATATTTGGAAAAGTTTCGGTAAAGAATTCCAAGCTTTTTCAAAATCTGCTTTTACTTCCGGTTCGGGATGAAAGGCGAGCAGCGGGATTGTTTGGTTTGCTCGTGCTGTGCCCTAACCTGTAAGTCTTTATGCCGTTCGCTAGTAATCATGTTTTATCGTATGCTGTATGGGAGATCAAAGCCATTGCTTTTTACTGTTCTGGCAAAAGTATAATGTGGCAGTTAATTCGTATACAGCTTGTTATGCGAGTAGCTTCATATTTTTCAACTTTGTCAATTTTATATGAGATTGTCACCCTACTACGGGGGTAGCAGCTAAGAAATTATTAATGATGTTTTCGTAAAAGTTTACATTTTTATTTACGCTTGGAAGCATTAAGAGACAAAAACAGAACTTGAGACGGATCACTATGGTGGGGAATTACTGGATTAGAGAGCAAAGTTCAAATATTTTTTGCCTTTTAGAATTCTTTGGGACGTAAAACATGAAGTATGTCATCTTGTTGATATGCAAATTTGATTGCAGTAGCCATGCAATCGGAGCAATCCACTCACAAAATATGATCAGAAATTCAAATGTACCTTTATCTAAAATCTACTTTCAAACTGAATGTAATAACAATTTCTCTAGTAAGATGACAAATCTGTATACTTTCCTTTACAACGAATGCAGTATATTAGGTTTATTCACTTCAAGCCCTAACTGGGTAGGTACGCATTTTTAAGATTCAATTGGTCCATGACTTTATGTATTCAACCCCAAACTTGCGTTACTCCCAAATTTAAATGCATTTGATTTTCACTCCAAATGCAAGAACCAAAAAGTTCTTAACTAATTTGTGAAACTAAGTGCTTTTAACTATAGTGAAAATTCAGGATGCTAACTTCAAATACGTATCAAAGGTCTCGTGAATCATTCGCGACAAAATACATTAATTCTGTTTGCCTATGGTGATTTCAACCTGGGACACACGGTATATTATATTGCTGTGGCCCCACGTTGGGCGCCAAATAAGTAATGCTGTGTGCATTGGCGTGTGTTCAACTACACCACCCACAAAACACCTATCCAGCTAACCCAAAATATCCAAAATTAATAATTTAAGAGACTCCGTCGTGTCGATCTACTTCCGAGAATTCCAAAGAATCAATCACACAAATGAGATACACCTGAGATAAATCTTGGGCACAAATAGAAAAAAATCTGAACATAAGAACCATCTGGGTCGTACAATGGATTCAAATAAACGGGCAATTAGTTGATTGACAACGACAAGAAAATTTATTCCGAAACTTTACTTGGCAAAATTAGCGTACAGAAATGTACACGCTCTTTTCTCGTCGTCGTTATTTTTCCTATTTAACAAAACACCACTTCCACTAAAGCATCATACTCGTACTTCCACGAATTTCAAATGAAACACCAATAAGGAACGCTTGAGGTGTCCCCTCTTCCATAAAACAACACGCGCAAAATAAATCGTACACCTGTATCCTTTGTTATCAGCGCCAAACACACGTGCGTCTTGAAATCATTGCGATAAGAAGGTCCAGATAGCACTTAAATGCATCCGACCAGATGTTCCGTACATTCTAACACGCAAATTGAAGTTTTACAACTCAAATAAACAAATTACGATTAAATAAACCAATCTTCTAGATTTAAATTAAATTAAAACATTCGCATACGAGTATACGGGGTGACGCGTTATTACCTTCGGTATTATTTTAGCCTTAATAACGTTCGCCTGATCTGGTTTACATTGTTATATAATATTACATATTAAACAAATTATTTGGCTCGGCCTTGTCCAAATAAACACTTCTGTAACTTTCGGTTGAACTTGTGTAACGGTAGCTCTAAAATTGGTTTTATTTCTTCGAATTTTATAGAGATAGGTAAAGTTGAAATTTTTGTGATTTTAAAGGTTCGAACAGTTTACACAGTTCATATCATAAAAAGTCTACAGGGTGTCAAAATTAAAGGGTCGAATTTTCTAATAAATTGTGTAACTGGTGGAATTATTTTACAACATGTAAGTAGTTAATTACCGATCGTTTTTCTGCGTCATTTGAAATCTAAAGTGGGTTGAACTTTTAATAGCTTTAGGAAGTCTGGCTTCAGAATGTCTGGATAATAAGAGCTAAATTTCTTATATTCATTGGTTTTATCTGCGCAAATTAAAGAATAAGCATTTGGTATTGTGGGAAATGCGTAGCATATTTAATCGTACCTTAGCTCTCACATAATTCGTAGGGCAGGAAGAGGGAAGAAATTTTGGGGGCATTCGTTTCTGGGCTAGGGGAGAGTTAAATGTGCAACTCTGGGTAAACTTTTTAAATTCCGGATTACGAGTTGACCCTAGAGTTGACCAGAGAAAGACCTCGTGACATTTTTGCTGGGAAATAAAAGTTATAAGCCCCATTGTTCTTTGTACAAAATATCTTATGGAGTGTGTGGAAATTGGTTTGAGATGAGTCACCCCTACAAAACATTGTTGATAATTGGGTCAAAATTAAAACTGAAATTCCTAAACTTTCCAAACTAGAATTTCTATGAGATAATTTTCGAAGGTGAATCTATAGATTCTGCCATGGGTAATAGTACCTCAGTTTATTTTCGTGTAGAAAGCCTTGAAAAAATTGAGTTTTCCTTGCCTGTGCAAATAGTACAGTAGTAGCATTAAAATCTTTAACAATTCCACGTCTCGAATTACTAGGGTGCAAAACTGTTTTCTGATATTTTTCTTTTCTTTTATATCTCGAATAAAGTGATATTTTATCGAAATATGTTTTATGTGATTACTGAATTTGTCTGTATCTTTATCTTTATACAGCATTAATTATCCCCTTTAACGAAGCACTCGTTTTCTGATTTGTAGTTACCAGTTTTAGTGATCACTCTGTAGATGACTACTTGGTATCTAGGAGCGTTTGCAATCGTTCGATATTTCAATTATTTTTGTTGTTTCCGAAAACTCGTGTCGTTTAGAAGACGAGGCGAATTAATATTTTAGAATTTCAGTCCGTTAAGCAATTATTAGATTTCGGTTTCGAATGGTATATGAAAACCAAGCTTAAAACCAGTCCAGGCCTTACAGTTTAGGTGTTTATCAGCTTGATATCGCCGGTTGATCCCAACATATCACTTAACAATACTTAGGTGTTAACTGGACTAACGAATTTTGAAAATTTCAATCTGGCTAATTAAGTAAGTGTAATTAAAAGTAGCTAATGTGTGAGGAGTTTCAAAAGAAACTCTCTAATTAATTTGAATTTTAAGACCAATTAGGTACACACGTCAGTAGGTGGCACAGTTAATTAAAAAATTTTTAACTTTTGGACGTTTTTAACCGAATACACCGGCCGGCCGGGAGTTTCCTACGTTCCCTCTCCGTATTTTGGGAAATGTAGATAAGGTAAACGCTTAAATTAGAGAGGATCTTTTACCTTTTACATTTTTGCTAGTTACGTTTCGTAAATACCGTAAGTTTAAGCTTATTTTGCATTTACACCGATTAATTTTTACTTTTACATTAGTTTAGGTACCGCACCGTATCTACAGCTTTTCCTTTTTCTTACACAGTAATTTCCACCGCTCCGTGTTATTGCAAGGTAACCTTATTGCTATTTCCTGTTCCATTAATTATAAGAGAGAGGGCGATATTGTTTCGATTTCCTGCATTCTCTTTCCCGTAGACACCGCTAATGAATGTGTGTTTTGTTGCTTTCATTTGCTTTCATTGCCACTAGGCAATTTGCCGAAATTGTGTTTTAATTTTCCGAAGTGACCCTCGCCATGTTGCTGAACGCGTCCGATTCCTTGAGTTGTCGTGTACTCTGATTAAGTTTATCCGAGGCTTCCAAGACCGTCCCGA
>NW_022170511.1:18213029-18214460 GCF_008802855.1 Photinus pyralis | reverse complement strand
GAAAAACCGCTGCTGAAGGTCTAAGAAAGCAAGCAAAAAAAATGAAATCCCACAGTGATAAGTCACATCCACCAGCCAATATTGGAGATAACGTCATGATACCCATTCCCGATGTGGACAAGTCTAAAGTTGACCTAATTGGCGTTGTTATTGATATCACTGATGAGGGGCTGTACAAAGTTGGAACGAAACATGGAATTCTTCAAACACTATATTGCAGAAACTCTAGTATTACTTTGAACCCCCACACCCCGGCTGCTTGGGTTTGGCCTGATCTTGAACCCGGCAAAACTAGTTTATCCGTACGCTACCTGGCCAAACTAGTTCAGCCTAACAATTCAACCAGGCTAATCTGATTTATCCTAACGCTGTTAGGCGAAACCAGTTCAGCCTGTAATCAATAAGGCTAAACTAGTTGATCCTAGGGCGCTCAGGAAAAACTAGATCATCCTAGTCCAAACTAGTTTGTCCTATAATCGGGTTTGTCCGGTAACATATGCATAAACAAGCAATAAATTACTTAGGCATAATCAAAGTATAGGCACGCGAAAAACAGCGAGTATGTCGATAGTCGAAAAACTGTCGCTATATATGTTACTAGAAGTTTTCCAGGTAGGTAACACTGTCAAGGACCATTCAAGTATAACTAAAAGTCTGCTAGTACATACACTCCTATCAAAATACATACCTAGGTACCTACTATTACTGCATTGGTATAGCAGGGTTGGTTTGATGTTTGTGAATTCAATGGTTTGTGTTGCTGCTTTTGAGCTTGTCAAACCTGATCCTCAAGGCATATGTTTTGCATAAGCAGCAGTTGAAACTAAATGATGGGATCGTCAATCAATAATTTTTAACCCTCACTTTGTATATTCAACAGAAATAATTCAAATTAATAATTAGGGAGTATATTGACCGGATATGCGGCAACGTTATACAATTTGAAGGAATGTTTCTATTGATTAATTATCAGCGGCCAACATAATGAACTCGGTCTGGATGTTGTCTCATCCTGTTGTTAAACTATTGCTTGAAAATATTCAGTCTTCAAATAACACGCTTTCCATGTGTTTAATATCCGGGGGGATATTATTAAACTGCACTGAGTGGAGAACGGCCTCATTCCCCAAATTATGGCCTGGACGCTCAGATGCGGGTGAACTAAAGACGTTTTATTCAATAGTCCCTTTATTCTACTTTTTGTACAGTTTATATACAGAATGATTGTGCACATTGCAATTACCTACTCTACATATTTTGATGACAACGTTATTAATAGTATCATTGAATAATATTCAGATTTATTATTCAATGATAGTATACAATTTCCTACAACCATTGAATAATAAATCTGAATAGAAAGACAACGCAATGCTTTTTGAAGGGTCCACTTTAACGGAGTTTCTCCGTAGGTTGCCCTCTGGGACAAAC
>NW_022170511.1:18050793-18212929 GCF_008802855.1 Photinus pyralis | reverse complement strand
TGTACTATGTTTGAATTTAAATGAAGTATACATTTGATATGAATAACGTACTAATTTGACGCGTGAATTAATTTCTTGTTATGAGAGCTTTCACAGTTCTGCTACTTTTTCTTTACGCATTCCGAAATTAAATTGCACGTATAACTCTTTTCTTCAAGTAGGTACCTAAAATTGAAACAAGTTCTATTTACTACTTTTTCTTGTCAATTTATATAAACCGTCTTCCACCTTTCACACAATTTCTACTGCATGTGAATCTGATAAAGTGATATAACAATCATAATCATATGACAGTAAATTGTGACTCAGAAATAGAATTTGTTCAACTTCCTTCAATGTTATTTTCTTGAAATTGATCTTAAAATTGGCAAATGAATTTTCGCGGACATTATTAAGAAAAAATCGACACGTGTTTAAGCCCTTACGGTATTTGTAATATAAATATTTATAAATATACCCACAGCTAGGCAAATTCTAACTGCTGGCTATAGTAAAATAAAAATGAAGCACAATATATTACATTATATTTTTGTATTACCTACTTACCTATTTTATACCTATTACCTTTTCTAATTATTTCTATACTCAAAGTATATTAGTTGGAGTCACTCTGCTGGTTCTTCTTCAAATAATGAAACATATATTCAATAAATATATTTCAAACGTTTTGCAATAAATAATTTAAGTTATTGGAATGAATTTTATACATTGCTGCAATTTCTTAATCATAAAAAATCACGAAAACAAGTACAACGAAAAACGTAGTAATTAATCCAAATGACATTAACGATTTCTACCTATGATAACAAAAGTACTGTCACACAACGCAAACAATTGCAGTAAGCATTAGCTGGGAATTAAGATCTAGCACTATAACAGACAAAATACAAAAATAGAAAGTATTACATTATACTATTTTGATTCATTAACTTTTGGGTACAAATTATTTCATACTAGTGCAGTGTTTGAAACTATCTAATTAGGTATATAAACACACTGGATGAATTTGAGAACATCACACGCCAAGAATTCTGGTTTGCATTAAATTATATAAATAAATGCCAATTACTACGCACTCCACAAGTTCCCAAACTAACTTTAATTTGACAAACAATTACTTATGATAAAAAATGTACACGCCTCATACTGTCAATCATAATTCTGAAAAATTGTGCACTTTTTGCAATCAAATTAATAACAGTAAATGCACTGAAATAATGTCAAATATGATTACCTACTACACTACCAAAAAATGAACGGGGTAAAAAAATTTAAAAAATTCAGTCTATAATTGCACTAAAAATTTATAATTCTACATGATTTTCTTCATCCGATAATTTCTCAGACTCTTCAGTTTCGTCAGTCACTTCCGCTTCGCCTTCAGGTTTTTCAATCGTTTCCTCTGGTGCCTCCGCTTCGACGTTACTTTCACGTTCAGCCGTCACGTTCTCTTCCTTAGGTTTCTCAGTCTTCTTCGGTTTCCAGATTTTAATCTTATTCACCAAGTATTTCACCTCTCTGTCTAACAACGCCATCTTTTCTGACAACAGCCTAACGGTTAATTTAACGGGCTCGGATTTTTTCAATTGGTCTTGCTCGGCAACCTTTTTGTCCATCCACTCTTGTGTTTCGTTAATGACGCGTTGGAGAGTTTCGATCTCCACTTCCGTAAAGACGTCCTTCTCGGGGTTTGTTTGTTTGGTTAGGTTTTTGGCGGACGCGAGAAAGTGAACGGAACCGTTCAGCATTGATTTTAGGGCGTTGATTGCCTCGGGCCTTTCTCTGTGTTCCAAAACGCGCAAATACAGGTTTTTGGTGAGCTGTTTCAGTTCGCCTAGTTTGGATTCGTACGTCTCGGCGTCCGCTTCCGATCCGTCCTCGTAAAGCCAATCGGAAATTTCGCTGCACGATGTCCGAATTTTTTCCAATTCTTCCTCGGTGCATGCTCCGGAGTACTCGTCCTCGTAGAGCTTGTTTTGGGCGTCGATGACGTAACTTTCCAGGTTGTTTAAGGCGGTGGCCCTTCGGTTTAATTCGCGTTCTACTACGTTTAATTTTTCTAACTTGTTGGCGGACTCCTCCATTTGTTGTTTGGTGAGCTTGTTAATATAAAGCGTCTTCTCAAACGCTTTGATTGGATCTTTTATTGTGACAATTTTCGGTTTTGCTTCTTTTGGTTCTTTTTCCGTCGCGTTTTTCGCTTGAGCCGTTTCATTTTTGCTAGTAGCATTGGAAGATTCTTCCTTGGGTTCTTCAGGTTTAGCTTCCTCTACGGGTTTCTCGGCTTCGGGGGTATCGCTTTCGCCGGTGAACAGTTTGCTGATTGTACTTCCGAGCTTTGACAGTGTGCCCTCTTCGTCGTTTTCGGCTTCCGGGTTGACCGTTTTCTCGATTACCAATTCGACATTCACCAACTTGAGAATGCCCGACTCGTCGAAGGCGAAATGCGCTTTAATTCCTTTACTCTCGCGATTCTCGCCCTTGTTTCGATTGATAGCCTCGGCGACTCCGTCTAAGCTGATTGATGTTAAATTTAGGGCGCCTATGCTCAAAATTTCGGTTTCTGGTAAGTGATCCAATTCTGCGTAATTCACGCTAAAGCTGAAATCGCTGGTGTGTTTGTTGAAGGTGATGATCTTTTTCTGCGGATACGGATTCATCAAGCTGAAGAGTGTACGTTTGACTTGCTTAGTGCTGCCTTCCGTTTCACGTTCAAATACGACTTGGACGGGAAACAGAACAGCATCTCTGGTTATGAATTTCTTCACTTGGAAGCCTGTACTTAAATCGGCTGCTTTGTACACTGCGCCCATTGCAGCTGCTTCATCCGTGTTAATATTCTTAGCGAGTTCTTGCCCAACGATATCATGCAATAGTTGTTGAACCTTTGGACTTCTGGTACCGGCCCCAAAGAGGATGACTTGACCGATCACGCTTGTAGACAAACCGGCCATTTTCAAAGCTTGTTTCACAGGTGCAGCCACGCGACCGTACAGATCCCCGCAGAGACTTTCAAGTTGGTCCCTAGTCACTTGCAATTTAAAGTCAACTTCGTCCAACAACCCCTCGATTTGTGCGAAATGATCCGCGTTAGCCGACAAAATATTCTTAACGCGCCCCGCTTCTTTAAATAATTTGGCCATGGCCCTTGGGTTTTTAAAGACGTCATTGGAAGTTTTCTTCATTTCGTTAAATTTGGTAGCTAAATAATCGCGCAGCCTTAACTGAATATCTAACCCACCCAACGTGCGATCGTATCCCACCCCAATTACAGTAAGCTGTGGATGGGTTTCCACGTATCCACGTTCTTTTGTTTTGATTGTCTGGTAACCGACAATGGTCGCAGTTGTAGAAGTCGCCCCCATATCAAAAAACATAACATACTGTGCGGTTTCATTGAAATCCTTAATCCTAAATATACCGTAGTTAAGTGCTACAGCTGTATAATCGTTTATTAATTGTAATACTTTGAGATTAGCTAACTCCGCTGCCTGAATTAGGGCTTTTCGTTCCGCTTGATTAAAATACCCTGGTACTGTTAGCACACATTCCTTAATCGGTTGTTGTGCACTTTGTTCTGCAAACTCCCTTGCACGGTGCAAAAGTTGAGCAATCAATTCTTCAGGACTGTACAATGTTTCATCATCGTGTTGAAACAATATTGTTCCACGTTGTGTATCTTCCACAATGTTATAATAAGGAAACCGAGACCGATATAATTTCACAATGGGGTGATTAATGTCTTTAGCTAACAAATCTATTAAATAAGAATAACTATTGCTAGGGAACCTAATACCGATCGTCTGAGCATCTTCACCGAAAGTTCTAGTGTTATCTTTGAAACTTACAACAGCCGGTGTTTTCCTCTTTGATTCCTTATTTAACACAATTTCCATTGGCACACCCGGAGACACAATTCCAATTTTCATCCATTCAGCACCGAAGTCAATCGACATGACAGCAATCCCATTCACTTGTGTAACCGTTAACAGTGTTGTAGCCAACACCGAAACTATCAATACAAAATTCATGCTGCTCCTAAAAAAGAAATTGCATCAAAACAGCATCAAACTCAAGAGGTTAGAAATTGTAAATTCTTCCAGTGTTCAAACAGATAACAATTGGGGTAAAAAAGCATACTTACAGTTACCACAAGTTTGGTGTCAGGTAATAGAAAAGAATTGGTAAATTATTGGTAAGCAAAAGCACACTTTATTGGTCAAGAAAACCACGTCAAGCCATGTGTTTTTACAGCTGTTGACGTTAAACCGGCTGATTATTTCGCGATAATCGTGTGGCTGAATACGATTGGTTCGTTGGGTGAATTTATTACAGCATTCTCCGGGTGAATTCTAAATTTCTACAGCATGCAAATGAAACCTGTCAAATGTGTTGCTGTAGTCGAGCTACTGTCTTGTAGATGTCGCTAATTGTTCCGGGATTAATTTAAACATTTCTGTTATAATTTGTATTCGTACTTAAAAACCCATAAAGGTAGGTAAAAATGTGCACAAACAAAGACCTTTATTTCACCCGCCACCGGCCGCCAGTATTGTTCGAAATCACTCAAATTGACAACAAAGTATTTACTTTCGTATCTGCAATTAAATTATCTAATTATTGTATGAATACTTAATTTACTTATCAATGATCGCAATTAGGTGTAAGTAGAATTGTAATTGTGTACAAAATACCTAGAATGTCTTATTTGCTGACAAAAAGTATCCTTTGTTACATGCATAGAAAAATGAGTGGGAAAACGATTTTCCACACGATAATCTGATTGAAATCGTATAACTTAAACAAACACATTTTTTAATTAATGATGAACAGTTACTTTTTAACACCTGGAAGTAGCTACTTTGAAACAGAGCAGTTAGAAGTTATTATTGAAGATATGGACGCTATCGAAAAGGTATATACGCATCATTTAATTCACAAACATTACCAATGATTTAAAGACCCTCATCAACGTATCCTTCCGTTACCATCGACGAAAACAAAAACCAGTAAATACAGAACCATTTGGCATTTTACCATTTTCGTAGGAATTACTCCAAATGTGATAATATACCCACCCACAGGTTTTACGCTACAACTTAGCAATTTATAATTAAACAAGCGGTCGAGAGTTTTGAACGTTTCGGGAACCATGTGCTTATTCTCCAGTTCTCCTTCCGTTTTCTTAACAACGTGTTTTTGAGACCGGAATCGTTACCAGTAAAAGCGTATCTTCCTTCCTAGTTACCCCCTAGTACCAAAGCAACCTGCATCAAATTTCATTATTTATGTGACTTTTAAAACATATGTACCTATTTATGAATTATTAATTTAGGAATTTTTGCTAAGCACTTAAATGCATTTGGTCGATCTATTACTAAAGAATTCAAAAATTTAATACAATGTTTCGAAACAAGGCTTTGATATTAAATGACTATTTTCAAAAATCATTTTTCTGAATAGGTATTTTTGTAGCCAATAAAGGCATAATATCACTTTTAGAACAACAAGAAGTTTAAAATCTATACCTTCACAAGCTGCCAGGGACACACTAATTGCCTGAGTAAGAACTCACTAACAAACATCTTCTTCATAGTGTTAAAAATAGTAGACAAGTCAAGAAAAGTGACAGTTTTCCAGTGAGTGAAAAGTTGTACTGTGTAACGGTTAGTTACCTACATTACAGGGGTTGAAGACCTTCGTTGTTATTTTATAGATTGCATTTTGTACTAATAACTTTTTTAATTTTAATCTGAATTCCCAGTCTTTATATTTTTCATGGTGCTGGGGAGATTGTTGAAGAGCTTAATGCCAATGCGGTGACTGTTGGGATACTTTGAGTTTAGATACCGGTACAGAGAAATCTCGTTGCCTTCTTGTGTTGTAATTGTGTAAGTCTCCATTGCGCACAAACTTATGCTGATTTTTATATATGTACAGTAAAACCTCCAGTACGAAAATAGATGGCAGAGTAGAAAACTAAGCTCAATAAAGTGGGTTTTGCATGATTCCCATTTCTTAATGCCCACCAAGCAGCGCAGTATTCTTTTCTACACCATAAACACTTTTGATGCGTATGTAGATGATCCCCAGAAAATAATGGCATAACGCAATCTCGCCTGGTTTCTAAATGCGAGCTGAGTGGTAAAAATCCCCTACTGAAAATCGTTCGCGATTCTTCGCATCGTGTTATTCTTGTGCACTAACAACAACAATTCGATTTACACGTTCGAGAATTTTGGCCAGACACACGGGAATATATTGTAACAGATTTGTATTGCATTTAGTTGTAATAAGTGAATCCATACAAAGGAATTTGGTTATTTTTCCAGAACTGGGGAATTTGATTTCATTTCAATGACAATATTCCTGCATGAATTCAAATTTTGTTTAGCCATAATGTGTGTAATAAATATTTTGTATAAAAAATTACCAGAAATTAATTGTGCATAAAAAGAGTCAAGTTTTGATTTTCAGATCAGATCAGAAAAAGGAGACAACAAGTCAAACTTCCGCAAGGTGAGGAGTATTCAAATGTTGTTAAAGAGCTAGCCGTGGGTACGAACGAGGGTCTTCAACCCCTGTAATGTAGGTAACTAACCGTTACAAAATACAACTTTTCACTCACTGGAAAACTGTCACTTTTCTTGACTTGTCTACTATTTTTAACACTATGGCTCATTGTTCCATGCTTCCGTCTCATATGAAGAAGATGTTTGTTGGTTAGTTCATACTCAGGCAATTGGTGTGTCCCTAGCAGCTTGTGAAGGTATAGATTTTAAGCTTCTTGTTGTTCTAAAAGTGATATTATGCCTTTAATCCAATTCAGTTTTTTGTCGAGTGTGATTCCTAGATATTTCACTGACGGCCGGTTGCGGGAAAGCGAATTAAAATCAAAATCCTAGATTATTTGCCAAATCTGAGTTTAAACAAGAATTTTGACATTTGATTGGCTGCATACTGCAGTATAAAGCCAATCAAATGTCGTAATACCGGATTGAACAATAATCCTGGATTTTTTTGTGCAACTGGCCGTAAAGGTAAGTTCATAGCTCTCCGTTCATACGTTTCCGTTTGTCCGTTAGCCAATCAGAAGACAGCAAATTTTTAAATCGTACGTCGTCCGTTTACGACGGAAAAGTTGGTTGAAGTTGAACATTTACGTTTCCGTTGGTCCGTTTTTAACAAGAGTGAGGTTATGTTTGGTACGTTAACAGCGTTCGCCTACTCGTTCTTCACGGTAATATGCCAGATAGCAATGTGTTCTTACTTTCGTACCATTTTTACATACTGAAAATCATTGACGGTACAGTACAAAATAAAGTTTAGGTTATGATTATACTTGCAAATGTACAATGTGGACGGATTGCTATGAACCTTAACAAAATTTTCTATCCGTTTGACGGATCAACGCAACGGATGAACGGACAGCTATGAACCAACCTTTACTCTGAAAATTGGAGATGTTTTTGGAATAGCAGGGAAGCTCGAAGACCCTCTACCTTTCTTTTTCTTGTGAAGAAAACTAGCTCCGTTTTTGTCGGGTTGATGGACAAAGAGTGTTCCCTACACCATTCTCCGGTAACTGTAAGAGCTGATTACATCAGTCTGCATAAAGTACCCTCAAATTTGCCGGGTATAAGGAGCAATCCAGCCTCGTACGATTTTCGTGGCGGCGTAGAGACATTTTTATTGTTATCGAAGGTTGTTTCGTCAAAAGCCCCTTCTATATCTATGAATGCTCCCAGTGTGGACTCTTTATAGTACAGCGATTTCTCAATCTGCCCTACAATCTAGCGCAGGGCTGATTCCGTAGATCTTCCTGGGCAGTAAGGGTGTTGGTTAGGATGCAGCGGAAACCGTGTTAGCGCTGTATCCCTTATACGCGCGAATTTTATCCAAGAGGCTCTCCGAGACCGAACAGCGGTACTCCGCCTACACGATCGCGAATTATCAGATGTTTTCGCGGCCCTAAAATACTTTCGGCGAATCATGGAAAGTCGACCTTTGACCATCAACACTGACTATCGTTCCCATACTTTCGCCCTGGCACAACGGTTCGATAAAGCTTCGCCACGTCAAATCAATTCACGCTTGGAGAACAAAACGTTGTGACAGATGCTTTCTCTCGCGTGGAGACAATTTCCATACCCACTTCTTTCAGTTCCCGAGCCACCAGAGCAGCACAATCAAAGGATGAACAGTTACCACACATCCTAGGCAACCCTCGCCTAATTGCTTCTAATGCGGTTTTATTCAGTTTAATCAATAAATTTATTTGTTATTTAAAATGTCATCTTTTTTAAATTTTTATGTCATTTTTGCGAGATTTTTAAGTCATAATTGCAGTTTCTATTTTGCATTTTCGCTGATTTTTAACGTCATTAAAATCCTAGCCCTAGTGATTAGGCTGTTAGTCAGACCAACTTGGACGTCTATATATATTTCTTTTGGAGCAAAAATCTACAAACAAATGGCACATATACTCCTTGCAAACTACAGGGTTTTCTCTGAATTCATAGCACAGGATTGATACTCGCTCATTCTGGTCTTGGGCCTCGCCATGGGGATCTCAGTTACTTTAGAGATACTCACTTTTGCATCATTTACTTTACCAGAAAACTATAGTAGAAGAGAACGGTTAAAGATATTGCTGTAAAATAGTATTTTATGTAAACAGAAAGTTTCCTACGAAATCAAATATACCTCAACGTCCTCAACCTATTATAATCATCTCAAGATCAAACCTATTAATTTCAGTTTACCTTTATAGATGATAGAAATCCAAAATATCATCACAACAAAACCACGTCGGATGTATTTGGGGTGTTGAGTAATGTGGCTAAGCGGAAATTATCAATTAAGTATACGTAAATTAATATTGCAGTAATTCATAAACGAGAAATATGTATTAATTATAGGTTCAGTTGTATAATAGTGATACTTTGTGCTGTACGCGAGTCAATTCAATTCGCCCTGAATGCTCTCGTGAAATCACGAAGGGTAGGTATGCGCTTCGATAAGTAATTTGGGAGCAGGTAAATTCCCACATATTAATAATACTACTGTAACAAAGAACCCACAACTTTCAGTTTGAGTACCCTACACTCTGCAGCTACTGAAGTATTCAAAACGTTTCGTACATCTGCATCTCTAATTTGATTGTAGCGACCCTTTTTTAGCGAAAATCGAACAGAATCTCACGCCAAATATCCGCTAATAGTAAATTAGTTACTATAAACGATCGAGTACAAGTTAAAGCATTACTTAAGAAAGTAATCACTTTCCATGATCTTATTTATAATCTGAAATTACCAGGCAACAAGCCAGAAGAATGTCAGAGATTACTATTTTTCATTAGACAAACCGTTTTACGGCTTCGTGCGCTTGAGATGTTGAACCTGGAAGAAAACTGATATTTTAATTATTTCATGTTCGATTTTAATTGCATGTTCCTTTGGAGGTCTTTCCAAATTAATTAATAACGAGTCGTTGTTCTACCGCTTCGACGCTTCATTCGCGTATCAGTATTATTAGACCTAATTGCGAATTAGGTATTTGTATATGGCAAACGAGAACTAAGACAAGACGGAGGGCGATTATTAATAGACTTACATCGTACTAAATTCTGCACGATGAACTACTTACAGTAGGATTCACATACCTACTTGCAAAGGCGAGGATTAATCTCATATTTGAAATATGGTATAATGTGAATGAATCTCCACATACGCTAATCTACCTACAGGTCTTTCAGTTCAGTGAAACAACCACCGCTCATATAATTTTGAGCACCGGGCGTGCACAAGTCACCCCAAAAAGTAAATAAAAAATATCAACTAAAAATAAAGTAGGAATACAAGATTTGTGAATCTTCGGGCACCGGTGAATATTTACAAACAATCGTTTTGGCAATGAATAATCCATATATATTGCATAAACAATAAATAAACCCGCAATTATAGGCAGGTTACACTTAACCAAATGCAAATTTTTACCGCGATTATAGACAGATAGATAAAGAAATTCACTAAACTGAAAACAAAGGCAAAGATAAATGAGAAGACACTTTAGTTACGTATACATCCGCAACTTTTGTGCTCAAGATATCAATGCAGAGCAATTCGTCACGACATTGGCAAAGATAAACGGCAAGATAAACTAACGACAAATGCCATTAACTACAAGCATGTTTGCAATTTGCGGGATTTGCAATAAACATATACGTAGCGATTCTTCGATATTAGATACAATGTTTTGGATCAGTTCCAGCTCATCGTCAGGTAGCAATCTTCAATTCGAAAGTGAGTGTTTGCATTTGATCGAGGACACGGCACTTCTTTAATACGACACCCCAATGCTCGCAAGTACAAAAAATGCATAATTTAAACAGTTTTAGCGTGACGACTCTGGAAACCTGTCATTTGAACGACAAAAGCAAAAGTGATATTTTCTCAATACTAATGGTACCATCTACTCCTAGCACACTAAGAGCGCATTGAGGCAGTCACCTAAACCAAGAGTACATTTAACAAAACAACGGAACGTCACACATCACCAAATCTCCGGTAAAAATTTGAATTCAATTTTTTTTAATTACTGGACTACCTGGTTCTCGCCAGAATCACTATGGACGCATGTCGGCATTCAGGGCACCCAAATTTCATTGTCATTATCTCGCAACTCATAAACTAAATTAGAAATGGGCTTAGTTGCAATACAGGGAAAGTCTTTTGGTGCTAGTTTGGAAGAAGAATAATTCCTCTTCCAGCCACGATCACCAACTTTGAAATTAAATGGCCTTTTACGCAAATTATAATATTTCTTACTTGTATTATAGGCTTTCTTAAGACGATACCCTTAAATAGATCAGACATGCCTTCCAGATCATTTCCTCACTAATATTCAAAACATTATCATTATCTCCAACTTCACCATAAAAAACACCCTGTACCCGAATTTGACGAGCAAACATGAAAAAAGCAAGACTGTACCCAGTAGCATAGTGCTTAGATAACCTGGGCAATTCTAGAAATATTAACATTTCAGTCACGGTGATTTTCATGCAGATACGAAGCTATAGCGCTAATATGATCCCGATTAACCCCTTTCCCTGTGATGCACTTGAGGGTGATAGCGAGCAGTCAACCAATGTTTTTGTAATCCAAGAGGAATTGCTTGAACTGATGTGAAGTGAATTGACTACCATTGTCAGATAAGAGTATTTGAGGTACACCAAAAACTAAAAATATTTGGTTTCAAGAAATTTAACAGCAACAGCAGAAGGGACGTCACGCGATTAATAGTAGGGTATGATCACTTGAGTATGACGTATTTCCATATCATATTCGGATAATTTCATTGTCCAACGAGCTAAACGACCCACGGGATCTTTCAAATTATGCATCCACGATAAACTCTCATGATCAGCATAAACAATAAATCTGGTGCCTTCCACTCCACAAAGCAACTACATTTGTCCAAAGCAAATAGCACAGCAATAAGGTCACGCTCGGCAACAGTATACTGTCTCTCTACTTTAACTAGAATGCGACGGATGCTGGATACTCTGGTGCTCTTGGAAAAAACGCTACCTACATACACCCAGATTACTCACGTCACATTCAATAATAAGGATTTTGGAAGTTAAACGTTTCTTAAATCTATTAAACGCAGATTCGGCTTCCTCGTTCCAAGATATCGATTGTCCTTTTTTATCTTTAAGAAAGGCAGAAATAGGATCTGTTGATGTAGAACAATCCTTAAAAAGCGTCGATGAGTCGTGTTCTTAGGGGTAGAGAATTGCAAAACCGCACTGATAAGGTCGTCACTAGCATGCAGTCCTTTTTGATCAATATGAAATCCAAGAAAGGGTCTACAAAAGTGACGCGTTAGTAGATAATCCAGAAAATTTAAATTTCTGATAAACTTTATCTAACACTTCTAAATGAAGATCAAAAGTGATAGTAGTGATAATAATGTAGTCTAGATATGCAATCGGAAAAAACTTTCATTGATAATCATGTCCATCAATTGCTGCCTTGTCGCAGGGGCATTAGTGAGCCCAAAGAGCATGGTAACAAAATCGAATAAACCTTTCCCGGGGACGACAAGGGCAGTTTAAGCACAGGAAGGTTAAGATAACGGTAAGTTCCAAAAGGCCTTCTTTAAATCGATAGTCAAAAGGAACTCAGCATCACGCAATTTACACTTACATATAGTATCTATTAAAGAGATAGGAATCGCGAACAGTGTGTTTTATTAAAGCTCTACCATCAAAGCAAGTACGATAAGAGCCATCTGTCTTTTTTATCAAAAACATGGGACTACGATAGGGAGAACGAGAAGGGTGTATCGCATCTAAATCCAACATTTCATCAATTTCTTTATAAAAGTGCTGTTGCAGAGTGGGAGATGGGGATATTGCCTCATACGGAAAGGTGTATCAGTTAACTCAATATGATGTTTAAGCAAACCGGTTCGGCCTAATATGGGGATAGTTAATTCATTTTATTTCATACTGTCCGGTAGATGTTCGATTACACTATCATTTTGAGTCCGGTAGGTGAGTCATTACAGCATCAGAGCCGGTAAGTGTCGCTAAGCAACACTTACCGGACTGTTATTTGTATACATCAAATTTGACATCTTCACACAATTAATTAAAAACCCCAACATAAATTTGGCTGTAATTCTTTATTTCAAATATTAACATTGATTGTAATGAAACAATTTGTATTGCCCTCAAGACTACGCCTGGGTTATTACTGGATGTCGAGTTAGTAATGTTTGATTCCTTCTGCTGTAGAACTCCAATGAAATTTTCGCCGCCTTGTATCAGTTGTATCATACGGGCAATCTTAACTTTTCCTTCTACCGAGCCTTCGATGTATTTTTCTGCCGTCGATGAGCTTTTCCATGCTCCATGACGCTTTAACACCGAAATCCAGGCAAAAAAATCTCAATTCAAAAACTTACTGCGTCCAAAAAGTATGCCAACATGACTTTTTCCTCTACTTGTTTCGCCCCATGTTCGTTCCTCAATTGGCAAAACACTTAGTACTCTTTTTCATACCTTGCGGCCGACTTCTTAGGAACCAACTTTTCGGTTGCTTCATGAGATTTCGACAGGATTGTATCGGGAACAGTGGAACATCCCACAACGTTTATAACGTCAATTTTTCAGTGAAAAAAATTCAATTGTCAACAAACTACAAACTATAGCAACGGCCGTTGCCACAGAAACAAGGTAATGCGATTTTTACAATATGATGAAATTTTGTAATCTTTGAAATGAAATAATGATACAAAACAGACTTACAGTATGAAATAAAATACGTTACGATATACGTCCGGTAGTACTTGTAACAGTACTCGTTTAAGACATTCTTGACTCGGCTCCTGACGTCGCCTCGTCCATAATGTCTATCTCGTACTGTTACAAGTAACCTACCGGACTTATAACGTAAATAACTAAAACCTAATAGTTATTTTTTAAAGAGAATCTTGTTGGACTGAAGACAGTTGGGTCAGTTGGGTGCAATTCGGAATGGTACTGATTTCAGTAGTACCTTTGTTCTTACGCACTATGGTATTACTAACAGGAGAAAGATTATCCGGAACTGTATTAGAATAATCGATTTTAATTTTAAAGCGCCAACAGAATTCTACACCCAAAATAATGGCGTGAGTAATGGCAGGCATAAAATAACATTTTATTTACTTTATTAAACAGTTAAACTCAAAAAGCGATTTAGTGGTATTGGTCCCTTTTTACTTTCCAAAAAGGGCTTCCATGACATTAGCCCTATAAAAAAAATGTAGCCACGAGGTAGATTTCGTAGGGTAGCAACAACCGACGACCATCCCCTTTAATTTAAAAAAACGAAAAAAAAACTCCATTATAATCTACTCTTGAAAAATGGTCCCGCTATATTTGTCCTTTTTCGGTAAGTGTTTGGGACAACTATGCGTTTGCGTATTGCAATCCTTAAACAAAGAAAATAAATGTTT
The DNA here is from genome assembly GCF_008802855.1 of Photinus pyralis. Taxonomy (NCBI): domain Eukaryota; kingdom Metazoa; phylum Arthropoda; class Insecta; order Coleoptera; family Lampyridae; genus Photinus; species Photinus pyralis. Next base: position 18,198,916 of record NW_022170511.1, on the reverse strand, counting down.
GGTACTGGAAATGCATTGCTATATTCTAATACTGGAAAATTAAATGTGTCGACAATCACGCAAAGCAAAAATAAAAGGAGAGTTCGATAAGGGGTTTCATAGAATTGAATTAAAATCATCGCCTGCACCCAAATATGTAAAATAGGCTAGGAAAAAAATGGTACATTTTCTTATGTTACACAACCACCACTAACAAGGAGCTTAAATGTGAATTAAACTTCAGTTTACATATTCTACTACAAATCCAGAGCGTTGTAAAAGCGCGACTTTATATCGGTAACTTGTAGCCTAGGGGTGCATGAAGAATGAACCGTCAAGTCCCTTTCCATACTCGGTAGCTATTGCGTTCCACAGCTTCTTGTCATCTCGAAGGCATATCCTCTAAAATTACGGCTGTTTCGAGTTTGAAGTATTAACAACAGATTTATGCTACTGTGAATGGTCATGTTATAAACACATAAAGCCGCCTAAAATTTATTTCAGCTTTTTGAAACTAATGAAAAGCCGTTGAAAGTTACACATATACGACCTCGGGGGTAATTGTTTTAGAAACTTGATTAAATTCTGTGCGAGTCATTACTATTCGTCTCTAAACGACACACAACAAATCCGCAAATGACACTGTTTGTTACAAACCCGACATTCATTACAAAATTATGTAAAAAAGTCCGTTGATAAAAAAAACCACATCAAAGAGATATTTACTAAATATAAAAATCAGTGAAACGCAATTATTAAATTATGACTAGCGTACAAACGATCCATTAGCGAAGGGTGCATAGCAGCTTGCGGGCATGAGAGGGGTAGAGAGAGTTGATTTTTTTCTTTGAACGCGAATTTATTTTCAAACTTTCGAAACATGTGCGGATATTACGTAATTTGCTAAAATCATCAAACTACTGTATTTTCAGATTAGAAATGTTAGGTGCATTCTATATAAATTCAACATTTGCAATGGTGGTGTAAGTGTTTCTTTTTAATTTAACTTACTTAGGTTTCTAACTTACATAATAAAATCCTGATTGTACTATTGTCAGAAGCTGTGCCACATCTCTTCGTCTCACACATTGTACAACCTAGATGGGGATTGTCAACATAATAAACGAAATTTACAATTATAAGTAGGTACAAGATGGGACGATTACAGTCTGGGGAGAAAATGTCTTAAGGAGACCTATCGCCCTTCAAATAAAATCAAAATTTTATTGAAAACTTTCCATTTTTGTTTTTACGAAAATGTAAGGTTACGCAAACATAGGAAAAATTCAGGTTTGTTTTGTCGGCAGCTTTATACGTATTATCGACTATCTAGTCTAGCCTAGGGATTTACTTGCGCAAATCATCTCTCCTTGTGGTAATTGAGAGGAAAAACAAATTGACCGATCATATTGTATGCGTAAAACTCGTGGGTCCCTGTATAGTAAAACTTAAAGACGTACAGTACACGATCAATCGGAAACTAGGGAACAAAATAACTGCATCACAAGATGGGGGGTTGCCATTTATCAGCCACATAAATCCAATTCTAAAAAGTAAGGTTTGTCCAAATCATTTCGGGTAAACAAATAATAATAATGATCAATAATATGCGGTAGGTAAACATTTGCTCTTTAATAAGATATAATACAGCATTTATTTACAATCGAAGGTGTATATTATAGAGTCAATGTGGGTAATAATTCTTCTCGCGCGATTGTCGACACCTGTTCATGCGGTAACTGTTTTCCTTCTTTAACGTTTAAATTCGTATTACGTGGAAAATTACAAAAGTTAATGGGTCATAAATTTTAGTATTTAATGAAGTGTGGCGGTGATCTTAACAAACTAATTTATTTTGAAATATAATAAGTTTATAGCGTTCAGCCATACAAATAAAAGTAATGTTTAAAGTACGATTCGGCATATATCATATCAATATCACTATGTTATTTGTTAATGAAGTCCAGATATTTTAAATAAAAGTGATCGAACTGCATTCTTTCAGACACAGTTTTTACAAAAGAGGCGCACTGTGAATCGAAGCTTCTGCTGGCAAAGGGTAGTGAAGAACATAGCTATTTGTACAAGCGGCTGAAATGTTTATTGCACTCAGCTTTTAGCACATTTTTCCAAAGTCCCAAAAGGCTGTTTATTTCAAACATTTTGTTATTGGCGGGAAAAAAATTTGAGTGGGTAGACTCGTAACCTCCCCTACATCATTTTCATTAGGGAATTTGTATATCCAAGTATAAATGCCTAGGTAACAATGGGAAACTCCGTAATAAACCTACCGACCTATTATTTTTGGCTTAATTTTTCAACAAGCGATATTTTATGTTCAGGAAGAATTTTCTCTGTAGTTTTGATGAAAGTACTCGTATTTTTAAAAATCATAGTTTTTGACTCTTTCAAATTATTCGTATGTATATCGTTTTTACTTTAAATGTTTGGAATGGCAAAATTTCTACTTAGGTAAAGAAGAACATTAACTTTTGTTACTTAAACGAATACTAATTTGTTAGTTCGTTCTCTGGGTGTATTTCGAACTAGTGACGAAGGTTCTGCGTGGTGGGTCACTAACTGGATGAATTAAGATGAATTCGTTCAACAGATTTTAAAAAAGTATTAATGTATTAAGCTCGCCAGGAAAGAATTTCGATCAAAAATCGTATGTTTTTCAGTGAACCATTCGATTGTAGACCGGGATCAAATGTTTTGTGACCGGCAGTCTCTCCTAGCGAGCATTATATAACGGGCGATCAAAAATGAGTTGCTGTCGAGTCGCCTTTGGAAGTTCAAGTTAAATACGATTTCCCATGTAAACAAAAATTCCCAAGGTGACTCGACAGCAACTCGTTTTTGATATCATAGGAATATGCTACCGGTCGGTGATTCAAAACATTACTTATGAAAACTAGGCTTTATAAAAAGGTCATTTTGACATGGTATCATTTAAGGTATACATGCGAACATAAAGATTGAATTGTGTAACAGATTTTGATCCATTCTCTTCTCTTCGCCAGCTCTATCCAATTTCGGATTTCTTCCAAATCCGTAAAACAGCTTTCCTTCATTTCATCTTGATCTGGATCGGGTCTGTCTTCTGGTCGCCATTAATTCCAAGTTCGCCACTTTCTTTACAATTCTGTTATCCTTCCTATCTTCGATATGACTATTGACTTGGTCATCTGAATCTTTGTGCACTTACGAATTGTGTTATTACTGCTTCTGCAAATAGCTATCGCACTCCATAATTAACTCTTCTTTCTCACATTTCCTCCGTTTTGTTTCCTTGGCCCCCCGGCCTTATTAATGATATACACAGCTGAATTTTTGTCTTCCTGCATACATTTTTTTTACATAAATATTAATATTAATGAGCGTCCGTGGTAAGGAAGCCACGCCATGGAGCAAGTAAAAGCTTCTGGAATTTATGATTATATTTGACTAGTTCTAATAAACACCTATCATTTGATATGCAACTTGTGGGGTCTACAGCCACATTTGTGAATGGTTTAGATGAATACGCGAATTTAATGCATATGACGTCATAACTCAAAACCTATCACGAGTTGGAACGGCCACCCAATTTTTTTTTGAAGTCGTAATGGTCCTCTTTAAGAAAGAAATGGGTGATTCTCTATACACCACATTCCATACAGGGTCTCCTTGTCAGCCAAGTCATTAGAGCAATTCTCCTAAATATTGTTTTTTCCTTTGTAGATACTTTCCTCAAACATTTACGAGATATTCACAATTAAGTTTTCACATCGCCAGGAAATGTGTCTCGTTTAGACCATATTTCCACCCTTTGAGAGTAGCCTCCTCAGACATTTCTTTTTCAAGATATTCGCTTCGACTTCACCAATAGATATATCTCGTCCACATGATTCATTTTGCACCACCCAATTTTGTGAGTACTCTCCTTCGACAAACCATTTTCTTAATTTTCTTTTTTAAAGTTTTTACATCACCAATGGATATAAGTATATGGAAGAAGTCTTCCAGATGTCCTCATCTTTCTTTGTGAGTACCCTCCCCCGACAATCCGCTCTTGACATATAAGGAATTATAACCGATCTTGATAAGGAGTCGAGGAGATATGGTTGGTAGGAATTAATTCCTTTCTTTGAGTCCTTTCATTAGAGTACCATGGAGGTAAAACCAATCCCCCCAGAAAGAACAGCGGTAGTTGGTAGAGAACAGTTCTTTCTGCACAGTTCCCCCCCTCCCTCCCTATTATCATCAGTTTTATTTGGCACCACTAATGGCTGAGATCAATTTGGTTGTCGCGTATAAAAGTTATGCACGTTTTACTTTCAAACGCAATATCTCAAGAATAATTTCATGCCGTCTGGCACACCTCCAAAGTATAGGCTACCTATTGCAAAAAATGTCAGGACTCCAGATCAATTCCCCTAAAAATATTTCAAAACCGCAGAAGTGGGTCTGGACGGACAGACGAACGGGCAAAACGCAAACAATAGCACATTTGTTTAGTTCTTAAAAAAGTACGAGATACTGGCAGTTAACCAGGGGGGGGGGGGGCTCATATGAGGAAATGAAATTAAGTTATGAGTTATGGAACGACCCTAGAGAACTCTGTCATTATTAAATTATAGAAAGAGTTGTTAAGGGATTGGAAAATTGCGAGAAATTTCGCTTATCGACCTCAGGTAGCGCACATAGGTACCTATAGGAAGTAAGAGAATGCAAAGATTTGATACGCGGATAGTGTATTTTGAGCAAGATACGTGAATATGACATTTATGAAACTGAAAAACAGAGATAAATTGAAAGGTTACACAATATAAACATACGTAGGTACATACATAATATTCTAATAAATGCACCTAAACGTATAAATACGTAAATCACTAGTATAAATTAAGGTTAGTAGAATCATATACCTACGTGAAGGGATAGGACATTTTTACTTACATTTAATACTGTGTGACAATGGAATTCGAACTGAAATTCCTACATTTTAAACGATTTTTGTTAGTAGAAACAATGCGTCAGAACCTTTAAAACCAAAATAGAAGGGCGTTTAACCCAAACCACCCAAAAACTTATAGTAAATAAAGATTTCTAGAAACGCAATAATACTGTGGAGAAACCTCAAATCGTGGCATCTTTCTTGATCTTTTATGACTATAGTCGCAAGGTAGGATTGTGATTAAAGGTAAATTTTCATATCCATACACTATCATTTCAAATGCAATCCAAACGACGGTTCTTCACAAAAGTTGCGTGAAGGGTTCATTATTCGAACGTATGCTCTCATTTGGCTTTATCAAAATGGTAGTATGTGGTATACCACACTCTGAGAAAGCTCTGTAGACTATAACAAGGTTTATGCAAAGTTCACTCCCCATTATAGACTGGAAATGGATATTTCGTGCAAAGTCCAACAGTACTAAAATTATAAGTACAAAAGGACAAATACAAATTCCAAACAAACATTAGCAACTTGTCATAAAAAGGGCTCCAAACTCGCAATATACATGAACGTATAAAATAATTTTAATCAAGATTCAATCCTTGTGAAACACTAGGTAATTACTTAACACGCAATTAAATTTCCGTAGAAATGATATTGAATAGGTTTATTTACTCGCAAAAATAGGAGCAGGAACTGAGAACCGTTTACTCAGTAGAATTACATGTAGTGCACACAAGATTATGTAAAGCTTTCGTTATATATCATCTTCAAAGTTCCAGGAATTAATGTTCCAACTCTTTCAATTTACTACAGTGTTTGTAATTTCTTTACCTCCCTTTATCATTATTACTGTAATATATTGTTCCAGCTTCAGCTCTATATTCACCGAAATAAATTTATAATTTCGTTTAGTGGATACATGAACCAACTAAGGTAAAACTTAAAGAGATATTAACATATTTGTGACTTTTCAAAGTTGGAAGTTAGCCCGTAAGCGTGTCCGCAGAGTGCAGATGGTGTATTTCAAAGGCGGGGGTGTGAGGAGCTTCCGAAACCTCATTACGGGTGTTTCTATAACAACCACGACCCTTCGAGATTGCGCCCACGGGTGGGACTGAGAGAAGATATTTCAGATAAGGATGGACTCTGACTGCTATCATTTATTATCCGGAAAATTCATGCATGAACTGAAAATGGTCGGCGTACTTCGGTATATTCGGTGTACACTACGGGTTTGTTTTATTGGTAATTAAAATTTAATCGCTAACCGTTGTGTGAACAAGAAACACTTAATTACAATATTTAGGCAACCATTAAAAATGATGTTGTAGACGCTTTTATAAATTATGAACAGCATTAGCAAATCGCTCTGTATTTTGATATCAATTATAGAGGATATTGAAATTTAAACCCTTCTCTTGGCCCTTTCTGGTACTAACAATATTAATTAATAGATACCTTTGTCATACAAGGTTTTCGGAGAAAGAGCAACAAATTAATTATAAAACTTTATAAAACCCCTTAATCTACCCGAATTGAACATTTAACAGAATTTCAAATAAATTTCGACACGTGTTTAAGCCTGGAGAAATCCCTAGGCGGTGGAATTTGGTTTAGGGCTTCGGAACGTTTCTAGGTCGGAAAACAATATCGTTTGTAACACACACCTGCAGGATACCATTTTACTATTTCCAATTTTTATAGACTACAATAGATTAAATATACTCATATATATATACAATTTTGCAAATGTATTCCAGCTTGTGCTTTATCGCCAATTTGCAAGCGTTTGCATTCTCCACTCTTCACCCTGGGGTTGTATTTAGTTGTAATACTGTAGTTCAAAGGTAGAAGGTAAACTGTACGTCACTAGTTATAAGCTAAAATTTATTGTATTTATTCTAATTACTCCAATACATATTCTTTTCTACCTACTGATAATCTCGGATATTGCACTAAATCATTGATTATATAGTTCGTAGTATATAATCAATGACTAAATAAAAGAATCCACAAACTCGATTTGCAAGTTTAGATTATAAAGAGAGTATGACAAAGTAATTCTGAGGGTGTTCTTCCTTTATAACAACGAGATTGTAACGGGGAAGCTCAGTTGCAATACTCAGGGGTCCTACATCCCTTATGTCTATAAATTACTTGATATTTCTTAGTCTTATGAATACTCTCGGAAATGCTATTTACGTTTACATTTCAGGATGCATTATTGTACTTATTTTGCAATTAACAGTTCGTTGTGTCAATGACGACAGTCATAAAAAATCAATAGCACACACATTCATAGTGGTGATTACGGCGGAAAAGAACGGTTCGGATGATACATTTTCATTCCCGCAACAGCATTAGATAAGCTATCTAAATAAAAAGCACGTATCCACCCTCGTAACATAGGTAAGTTGAGCCTTCCTTTGATCTAATTTATTTTTACTTCCTCGTGCGTACCACATTTAAATTGATCACAAATCAAAAATTATGCCAACCCATTAGACTGATGCTGCTCAGTGGGAAACGTCTACGACCGATAGAATAATTGAAAGTTTTCTACCTGCGCGTAACACTGTTATAGGTGGGCATTGTGCGAGGGGTTCTCCATTCATGTATTCGACTTGTTTTTACCTATTTTTAAGTATTGGCACCCCTCCTTTTTCGCCAAGTTTATTGTATCACAAAATATGTTTGACGGATATCGAACATTCTACCATAACCTTCTTTTTGCAGTACAGAGAACAAATACGGACATGGCGTATAATTGTCTTGCCTTTCCAAATTACTCCCTGTAGTAGAAGGGGTGCATAAGTAGGTACTTAATCTGCAGATCAGTACTAGGTATTGTAGGGTTCTGTGATTTCTCATTAGTAAATATACCAAAAAAGTATTTGTATCATTACTGTGTTTTCATTGAGAGATATTGGCATTTGTATGTTAATCCAAAAAACTACCAAATACTAAAGAGGATGTAAAAATTACTTCCATAAAACATATCGTCATCAGTGCAAGCAAATAACTTTATCGACATTTATTTACAATCGATACCACTCAGAAATAGATTAAAACATGTAAAGCTAACCGAGTTCATGATTGAAAAACCCCCAATATACAGATAAAGATATGTCTCGGCGATAAGATAAGAGCCAGTTGAGAAATTTTGGTGCAGTCGATTTTTTTTTGCCCAGAAAAAAATATTGTCTCAGATCGACCCGGAAAAAAATTTTTCTTATAGATCGGTGCCTGTAGAATCAATAATTTCAAACAGTTCCAAGACTGGGCTACTAGTTCAAAAGATACGGCCCTTTGAATTTTCTTTCGAAATTGGTTTCTAGTCTAGAACTTTTGATTGAGAAATCTGATCGAAAAAGTACGAATTGTTTTGGATTCTACGCACCAAAATTAATAAGAAAAAGTCCTGTTTTCTTCCAAAAGATTGTTTCAATTGCTTCACTAGTAAAAGGTGCACCAAGTAGAGTCGAGTTCGATGGTTCCAAAATTTGGATCCCGACATTATTTCTACGGATATCTCTTTTGATATACCAAGAAAACCTAGTTCACATTTTCTCGTGTTGAGTTCGCGTGCAATTTTTCTTCCTTGTCTTGTCTGTATGCTTGATTTATGGCATTTAGATAATATGGACATTTTAATTTCACTTCTGTAAGTAAGTTCTGGCTCTATTTTTGATCTGGACTCCAAGCTGCTTTGGTGCAAACAAGTTTTTGAGCTTTAGATCGATTCATCATTCACAATTTTGCAGTAAAGACGACGCCAGACGCTGTCTACTCCAATTGAGCGAATGCCTCCACATTTTTTCTTGAGGGCCGTTAAGGATGCGCCGCCCGTAAAAGATGGATAATGGGATTTGAGCTCTGATTATCAAATTCATGAAGTCTTGGATAGCTTTGAGAAGTCTGAGCCACCATTTTGTTGTAATATTAAATCTTTTAGGATTCGTAGCCGAAGTGCGTAATTCCTCCTGCTGAGCCAGAGTAAAAAGAGATTAATTTTCGGATTTCCGCTTCATTAATTTCATATAATTGGTAAGTTTCATTTAATTCAGGAAAAAATGCTGGGATTGGATGAGGAGGATGTTTGTCAACTAATTGTTTCAATCGCTTTTCATTGATGGTTACTAAAATGTCATCTAAGGTGAGAAGTCGTAGAGGTCTTTTTATATCGCGGTCTGCTAGCTTTGCTTCCATTTTTCGCAATGTCCATTCATTCCAATTTGTGGTTGAACATGTAGCTATAGATATTTTGTTTTATTTTTGTAGAAACATAAACATTACAATCCCAATCAATGGTGTCAGTTAAGTTGGTTCTGTGTAAGTGAAAAATCTCTTTAGGTTGTGTTTTTGGATCTAAATTACCATTTTCTTGGGATTTATTGGAGAGATTATATCTGACATTGACATCATGGCTAACTTTTATGATTTTTAGCGGTGGAAAACATAGGGAAGCTTTGACCTTCACTGTGATTGGTTAATACACGAGTCAGTATTACACCGGAAAATTAAGCGAGTGACGAATTTTGTAAGCTGGTAGATTCCGTTGGCAACTAAACTGTCGAACTGTCATTAGCTGTTAATGTTAAAGATCTAAGCGTGAAATCGGATGATTTACTTCTGTTCGCAGTTCTGGATCTACTTTATTATAATTTGATACCGTTTTATATTTTTCCTGTGTATTTTATCCTCAAACAAAGGGCAATCTACTACCTTCTTATAATGAATGCAGTATAGTACCACAGATCTGTGATAGTACTAAAAAGTTACGAAAGATTTGTTAGGTAAATTCACGTAGATAGAAGTAATGGAATTTTCCTTTTTAAAAAGAATGAATGTTTGCATTTCGTCATTGATTAGTTGAAAATAGTATTTATCGATTTTCCATGGGCCCAGGGCCGTATGTGATAGCTCTGAAGTTAAAATTCTGTTGACTAAAATCAGTTTTTTCTGGGATTTCCCAATGGAAAGGTTGATTAAAAATAAGTAAAAGGTCCTATCATGCATTTCCATAAAGTGTTAATGGGGAAATTTTTCTGTGCGAGCTACACTTTTTAGAAACTCACAGTTACGCACTGGTTTTGTATTTTTTTTGCATTTATATTTGCATACTTGTTCTTCTAGGTACCTATACAAATATAGAATTAAAAGTTTAAAATAAATGAGTAGGTATGCAAATTGTTTTATTAAATTATCACATTCATTGGATTGAATGTGTTGATTAATAAGTCATTATTAAAATCTTTAAATTTGTTTTACTTTTTACTATCTATAGGAAACAGTCTGATAATTCGCCCTGAAATTGTGAAACTGAAACCACTTTTATTTTATTTATTTTCATTCTTTGTTAAAAAATTACCTGCAATATACGTGTGGGTAGGTTCTCAGTATACCGAGATTTTATCCATATTGCCAACCCCTTCGCCGATAATGCTCATTCAGCAGAATGCGGTCGTAAAATTGTGAAAACTGAATAAAATAATTTGTTAGTTGATCTGATGAATTACTTGTACGTTCTCGGCACGTGTTGACAAACAGCCAGGAAATCTATTTAAAATCGAAATTTCTACCTGTGCGAACATACTCATTAATTCACTTCAACGTCCAATATGACACTACACGTCAGTTTCGCAAAAAAACGGCTGTTTCTCAAAAAAGGAGATTTACAAGAATAAGATTACAATATCACTAATTGTTTGACAAAAGAAATACCTACCTTTGCTTCTTAATTATGTTTAGATGGAAAAACTGATTATTTTTTCATACAAGGTACCACATGTTAAACTTCTAAAAGTATAATTGGAAACAAATTGTTTTTCTTTGCCAACAAACTGCGTCTGACAAATGATAGCAAATTTAGCAAGGCGGTTAATTTAAAATATTAAAACAATTAAAGCTATTAGAATATCATTCATAAAACTGATGTGAAGAGGGAAAATACAAATTGTTTACAATAAATTACTTACTGTTGGTGGCACTTTGAGACAAGGTGAAATAAAAATAAATAAATAATATTTTCAGGTACTTTATTGCATTACCTGAAAATGTTGATAATGCTGAACGTATAATTTTATTTATACAGTAATTCATGATAATAACTATACAAGATTTGTATATTGGTAACCTCTTTGATTTGGTATAACTTACTTTCGCATGGTTACTTATTAAGGTCCAAAATTTCGACGAAGTAAGCGATAACGATAAAATTTTCGAATAAAATGAATGAATCTAAAAATGCATTAATGCCCAATCAAATTTTCGCAGAGTTTTCCTTTTTGATAAAAACAATTCATTCGTTTTACTATCACTGTTATAACTTAACAATACATACACTTTTTTAATTAAATAATATTGTTTATAATTAAAATAATGAAATAATAAAATAGGTGCATATGTACAACATTATTCTACTACGTACACATATAAGCACTTGGGGAACTATGCCGTATATAAAAAAAATATTAAAACCCAAATTAACAACATTGCAAAATAAACCATAAACGACAATATTCCATAACAAAATGTTATTATGTATTACAAAAAAATTTAAATACTTAACAACGCTATAAACAATTAGTACAATAATAATAGAAAAAAAGAAAATGATTTCGACCATTAACGTCTTATAAAATATTTGTTGTTGATGTGCGTTACAAAGCATCTCTATTTGAGAAATTCGTTTGTTGCTGTAGGTATCAAAAATTCAAAAATGCTATAAAAAGTTTCAAAAATACTATTGTGAATACCTACATGGAAAACTGCTGGTTATGAATTTTCATCCAAATTTTGATATGCTTTGTATCGACTGTTTTTCTGGAATTACCCTCAAAAAAAGAGCGCTTTCTAAAATAGGACCATACTCGCATATATTTATTTATTGGACAACTTTTTCACTATTAAAGCGACAAAGACACAAGGTTCCATTTCTCACAATGCAGCTACTTTTAACTACTACAAAAATTGTATGTTTTCAATATGGATATTCATGTCTAAGGATTTGTTTCGAAATATCCACTTGAAATTGTCTAAAAGCATTAAGTTAAGATATACAATTTACAAAGTTATTGTTATTGCAATCTATGTAGCTTTTATAATGAATACCTATAAAGAAAAAAGGTATTTCGCTTTATGTCCTAATTACATGTACAATTATTTAATCATATCACAGCCTGGTGGTGCTCTCTACCTCCTACTTAGACAGAATAGATTCGAATTTGTAGTTAATACTTAGGAAAAGAATCGAACTAGTAGAGAGCCTGGTTTTACTAAACTTCTTTAAGTAAAGGCAGTTTCACATTTTAACCATTGGAAATTATTGTTCTTTTATGTTAACTAGTGCGGCGTAAACAAAATTTGGAAAAAAGGAATTGATCACAACGACTTCAGTCAAAAAGAAGATGGCATATTGTGGAATATTTATAACATCGTAACAATAAATATATAAACTCGTTTTGATACAAAAGTTATCACAAAAGTAAAATCTGTTGATCTATACGTCGTTTATAAAACGCTACGTTTCCAATGACGCAATTAAACTATGAAACACATTACTTTGTAGTTCGTTAAACATGGATGCGTGCCCGCAACTGTAAGAATTTGTGTCCGTTTCAATATTTTGCGTAGAGCTCATATACCTAACCCTCGAATTACTTTCGGTGATATTATTGTTAATAAAATTATTTACACGAAAATCGTCTGTTTTTTTGTCCGTTAAAGTACTGACTTCCATGCTTTCACACATCCTGGAAGAATCTTGATTTTGGCCATAGGAATGGACGAGATTCGATGATTCGAATTGAGCTATGGACGTAGATATTGAGTCGTGACCCGATGTAAGCCGCGATACACAATGGTTCACAACAATTTCGTCGATTTTAACACGTTTTGGTAAAGGTTCGTCGTCTACAACGTTCACGTCTTCATCATCGTCGATGCACGTTAACATCCTAGGGGTTGGTGGCATATAAAATTGCGAAAGAACGTCTTGCACGTCACAGTCTTCCATGTCATCAAAGGATCGCTTCCTACACAAAAACCGGTCACTATCGTTCGTGGGGTCCACGTGCGTTACGTTGTTTGTTGCATTAACACCGAGACTATTTAAATTTTCCTCAACTAAACCGTTAAGCACTTCCATATTTTTCGCACTGTCCGAATTCAGCGCACTAATCTCGTCGATTTTGCCTTCGAAGTCGTTCTCGATCACAAAATCCGCCCCTAAACTGTCCATTATTTTCGATTCGGGCGCACAGAAATTCTCCTGTGCCTCTTCAAAATGCGTTGTATGTTTAAGCTCGTTTTTTATGAATTCACTTTTGATATTTAAAAAATTGTCATTATCGTAGCACCTGGGATAATTAAGCTGCTGTTTCTGTATCTTCTCGTCCCTCGCCTCCTTTTGCAGGCGCTTCATCGTGTTGTTGATTAGAACGGATCTGCACAAACTCGCCTCGGGATCTTCGATCTTCTTTAACTTGTTTATACTAATTTTTAGAACCTTTCTGCGCTCTTCCTTCTGTCGGTACTTTGCCGATATCATAGACGGTCGGTTTTTCGGAGGACAATAGCCTGTAGCGTACGTTCTAGGAGGTCCGAAGATGTCATCGCAATCGTCCGTGACGGTGGGTGGCGATTTCATGGTGCCAAACTCGGGCTGTGGCTTCTCAGTCTGTAAACAAATAGAAGAGCGTTAGGGCTGGGAAGATAATAAATAATTTAGGAACTGACCATGAACTTGCGTCAGTTACATTACATGCAGTCGATTTTAAAGTCTAATAGATTTATTAACATAAATTTGAGGCAGGAAACCGTCACCTACTTCTTTATGTTGAGTTTATAACATATTGACCCTTACAGAATTTTTTTCGTAAGAATGTTTACTTATGCCGGCGCATAGTTCAAGTTGAGTAGCTGCGGTAATGCCAATTTGATTTCAAACCGGATTGTAATTTAGCTGTCAAAGAAATACAAGTTAGATACACGCCTAGGGAAAAATGTGTAGCGAGGTACGTATTTCGTTGAAAAGTGAACCGTGATTTATTTATTATATCCTAAATCGATAGCTCAACCAAGCTACCCGAAAGCATTTCAGAAACTCCATTTACTTCTAAAAGTTGATGATAAATGGATTTCTATACTCTATTTTTATATAAATATAATTGAGTTGTTACATATCTTTATTATTTTATGTACCGTCCTAAGGTGAAAGTGAATAATTATTACTTATCGGAAAATCCCGTTTCTCAGAAATAAATACATTTAATTAATCGCTTTCGGTCAGAGTAAAGTATTTTTAGGTATGATATCTGACAAGGGTCAGTACTTGTTACACTTTGTATCTTAAACGGCTAAAAAATACTCTCGATGCAAATGGTGCTAGAAATGGTGTCATAGTTTTACAACCAAAAACTCCCTACGAGTTACTACTGTCTAAGAACAGAATCTATGAAGTTTATCCAAATTTTTTTTAAGTAACTTGTCCAAATGGCAATTGTTTCCTAATGTGTTTAATTCTGATGAATTATGATGAAAGCGAAAATGCTCATTGCGAGAGAAAATGTTGAATTAGATAAGAAAACGAAGTTTGAAACGATGTATTCAGGCCATTGTGTAAAATTCTAATTTTGATTAAACGCGACCAAGTTTTGTAACAAAATATGAACAGGAGCTAAAAACACTTGATATAACATAAATCAATTATTGGACCGTATAACTAGGCCTTTTAAAGTTTATATTTATATAAATGCGTAATATGTAAATCGCGGAAAGGAAATAGATAGTAATATTGCATGATCTCCAGAACACAATAGGCCGATTACACAAATAGACATACCGATGAACACAAAAAAAGTACAACTTCAAATTACACAAACTTCAGAAGCACTAGAAAAACAATCCCGTTTCGGCAAAAGTGCCCTACTAACTGATACACTACTAAATTTCGCACTCCTATATCGACATTACGCGATAATTCACTATCTATACAATTTAAGGTCTTTAATCGCCTGTTTATGTGTGATAAGAAAATAAGTTTAAATGCTCGGCATATTAAAAATACTATTATCTACGAAATTATAAAAAAATTACCTCAAAATGTAAACCTACAGGTAACTCAAATTCCAGCACCGGCGGAAATGAAAAATCTACGAAATTCATGGAGGAGGCGGTCACACTGACTATACGCAAATATAACAATTTGCGTACCTCCTAGACTTTAATTACACAACGTACCCTTAAAAACAAACCGATTTAATGTGTTTGTATATCTTGCTTTGCATGGTAACTAGTTGGTTGGTAATTAGGATAACCAATGCAAATAATTTAGGGCAGTCAACAAGTCGTATAAACGTTGTTGACATGTTTGATTAAAAATAAATTGTCTTAATGCAAAGTTACTATAATGATGAACAAATGTGAATTTTACTGTTGTTATTGTTAAATTCTGGAGCGCAAAGGAAACGGTCACTTGTCACATAGATAAATACCAAAGGTTAAATATACAGAGTGTGGTGGAATTTTCTGTATAGGTAATTTCCATAAAAGCTTCCCCATCTCTACAGAACGAAACGTATTAAAACTGATTTCGGGACAGAAATAAAATTTGGATTATATAATATGATAAGAGGAATTTCATTATACGTGTTTAGTTCAAAATTCGTATAAATCCTTTGTGTTGGCATCACAATAATTTGGTTGTTCGATAGAATTCCGTACCCGTTCTTTAAGTTAAGGTAGTCAGCCGACCGTGATTGGCCGCTTTACTTGGAATTGTGATGGGATTATTGGAAACAGCTTCAAATTCTCTTTACTCATTTACGATCGTATTCTACGTTGCAGCACTATCAATGATCATTTCATAAAACATTGCGAAGGGAAGTTAAATTAAAATCTATCGGAGCACAAAGTTTGCCGTATGCATTATCCTTATGGTCCTTTTTCTGTAACAGATTGCGTCCTTACTAAGTAAATAAAATTCAAACAAGAAAAATGTATTAACAGCTGTTGTGTTAAACAAAAAAGGACGACGAGCGTCACGTAGTCGTGCATTGTCGAATTCGACATCCTATTCGAAAATCAATCAGTCTGCTGTAGCATATAAAATTAATTGCTCAAATACTCAAAGATTGAAAGTGTGGCTACATAGTAAAGTATAAGCGAAAACAAGAATGAACAAATTTGTCATCGAATTGTTGGCACAGATAACGATAACGTCGATCCCAAATAGAACCGCAACGCGCGTTCTTTGTTCTTTCCAATCAAATTAATCGAAATGGCCTTACGGAAAAACGTCACAAAGATCTTAAAAACTTATCGCGGTGGGATAGATAACCGATTTTACCTATCGTAATAATTTGTTAATCGGCGAATAGTGACAGGATTAGTATATTAGTGAAATCTGGACAAATGCCAATACACCAATAGTAAATATTTAAGGTATCAAGGTTTCCGACAAACATTTAATACGTAAAAAAGGTGTATGGAGAAAATTCTCGGTTTTAATTAGGTACCTAATACGTTTGAAAAGACGCGAATTATTTTATAAATTGTACGGATGATTCATTTCAAGGATTTTTTTTCATTTTACGCTAAAACCCAAATTTAATTTACATTTTCCTCAATTAATGAACTTCAAAGCTGATATTTAAATTATGTATTTAGGGAAAATCTAGGAGCGTTTTTGGATTCACAAAGAGCGTTATAAATTCAAACATATTTATGTAGATTGTGATTCCAACTTAAAAGTGAAATTAATCCTTGAATTCACCCCCTTAACTTCGTGCAGAAGTATAAACCGGTGTAGAATAACGAGAAGCGTCTTATGTAATTAAAATTCTTTGTTCTTATTGCTCTTGCCATCATCACAAGTTCCGCAAAGCATATTTCCTTCCTTATTCGCGTGATTTAGTGTATTTCATTTACTTGTACTTAAATACATACATTGATTATTAAATTTTCCGAGTGCAATTTGTTAATTTATGTATAGTAGATTAATTTGAGAAGAAAATTTCGCAACGGGGATTTGTTATGTCGGTCACGCTTTGAATTAACAAATATAAAAATATATAAATCATGAGGGTTATGCCTGAACTCACCCCTAATGGAGTTAGAGCGCCCCAGCCTATGAGCTTTCCGCCCCTAAATGTTTTGTGGAAGTGGCTCGCTTTTTATACGCTGATTTTATCACGTTGGCTGATGGCTTTTGTCAGCGCAAATGTGTTTAAACAATTATCGTACTCTGTGTTATTCAAGAAAATTAAAAAAAAAACGTCTTATGCAACTCCACAACGTATGCTGAACGTAACTGAAGATTAAAACTTTTGTACTTCAACAAGATATGCGTCAATTGAAATTAATGGACAACGACCCCATTTTCAAGTTCCATCGCGGTACGTACTTATCGATATTATGCGTTTAAATATCGAATCCAAAAACGCCATTGCAATTAGTGGTACACTAGGTACGGACATTAAACCAACACAAAAAGTTAGCACATCGATCCGTATTTGGATAACAAGAAAAAGTTTATTGCGAAATAGATGGTAATTAAACAATGGCAGTCCATTGAAGCGCTTAGATGCAGTTAAGTGCTATTAATAGAACTAAATTTGCTCTCACTTTGTTTAAGAATTTCCCTTTCGTTGTCCCTGTAAGACGGTGGTAGACTTATTTCTACCCATTTCTTATGTATCACACTTTGGGAAGGTATTTCGTACTTTCACATCTTTTCACTTTAGGTGATTATTTATTACACGGGCAATAAATGTTAAGGTGAATTGCAATAGAATTGTTTACGTGGTTCTATTTCTTGCGGTAACACATCCGACACAAGTACACAATAATGGCATTATACCATGTAATTAACTAACTAGCAAATAATATTTTTCGTTTGTAGTAAATGAGGAATGCAAGTGCTGTTGCTCCATTAACTAACACAAGAACAGTTAGAAAACATAACGATTAGATTATATCAGTCACAATCCTGATTAATTAAAAACTTGTGTCTGGCCGAGGCCGTTCCATCGCACTTTCTCTCTCTTGACTTTCACCCTTGATGAGATCGATTACAAAATAAGAGAACGTAAACTTGTAATCCAAATCATTTGTAAAACGTATTTTAGGATTTACTAATAGTCAATTAGGTACCCTTATAAAAGGAAACGGCGGATTACACGAATACGTTTTAAATACTGAAATAAAACGATTATTAGCAGGGCCGTTTTTCATTTGATTAAATTTAGAAAGAATCACGACAAAATTAGATTTTAATTTTCGCCTCCGATGTATATGAAAACAAATTTACTTTTAAACGAAAACATCCTGTTAATTAAGCAAAAAGAAAGTCGGTCTACCTTACCGTTAAGCTAAAAGTAGAATGAAAATCCTAACTCATACACGTAACGGTGCTAAAAAAACTTGTTGCAACTAACAGAAAAGTAGTCAAGGTCGCGAATATTGCAAAAAAATTAACGGGACAACTTTTAAAAGGCGAATTAAAAACTCCTCTTGTGTCGCATTGTGTTTTCTTTCCTCCCCGTTTGCAATTACCATAATACTTGCCAACTCGTGGGATAAAAGGCACAAAAAAGTTCTATTAACATAAAAATATTATACACCACGTCTTAATTTTTATTAATTAGACTTTTAGATAATATAAATTATTACACACGTAACGGATGTGACGTGTGCCAAAATGTTTGCTAGTGATATACTTCCTTTGTTTGTAATATAGAATAAAAACTAAATGATCTTTAAGCACGTCTAATTCCTAACTCATATCGTCAATGATATATTTAATATAAAATCAGAAATAAATAATGATTGAGAGATAAATATGCTACCGGTACAGTAACATATTGACATATTTTAGATAAAAAGAGGTTAACCAGAAATCCATACATGCTCATACCGTCACCCTAATGGATTATACCGATTTTCTGCATTGCGCGGTTTCTAAACCGATGCGAACCAAGATTGGTAGTAGATTCTACAGTACAGACGGAACATATGAATATATAAAAAAGTGCCTAAAAGAAGCTGCCAGTGAAGCATTGGGAGTAAAGGCAAGACATGAAAAGAAAAATGAATATATTGGAAAGTAATATGAAATAAGGCACAAACCCAAATACAAGTGAAAATAAACGAGGAACAACGTTTACAGCAAGGAAGGTCAACCATTGACCATATGTACACAATACAGTAATAAATATAATTAGAGAAGAAAAAAGATCAGATCAATACGCATGGAATTTATCGATTTACGAAAAGCATATGATACGGTACCAAGAAAAAAACTATGAAAGGCAATTTCGATACCCCAAACACTGACTAACACAGTAAAAAAAAACATGCACAAAAACAACTGGACAGCGGTAAAAATCGGTAGGAAAATTCGAGACGCCCAAGGGACTGCTACTACTTCAGGGAGGTTTCCCCACACTATTTAAAATATGTATATAGAACACGCGCTATGTAACTGGAAAAGGAAATGTGAAGGGATAGAATTACCCGTTAATTAAAGATCTGGAAATAGAAGAAAACTTATAAACAAAAGGAACAGACAAATTCAAGTACTTGGGATTTACCGTGACAAAAGACGCAACGGCAGAGGAAGAAATCAAAAGCAGACTGGCGCTAACTAGAACATGTATAAGGCAACTTAACTCAATCTTAGGGGATCGGGATGTAACTAAAAACACAAAAATCTGGATATTCAGTAAAATGGTACAGAGACCCTACCGCTAAATTCCACCACTCTATCTTGAATTTTACACCTTTGCGTTAAGCAGTTTATAATAAAAAAGTTTGAGATGAAGATTTTTGCGTAAATTGTCCCTCAGAAACAGTGTAAATCTAAAGGTATTTGGCATAGCCGCAACAATCGACCCTATAATACGAATGAACGGTATATATGACATAATTTTTTAGGAAAATTCGGATGTTCTATAATATAGTCATGTCTTTGGAGGGGTGTGTTTTGCAGCTTGTCAAATATTTTTGTTTATTTGATTGATTATACATTTGAAAGATTCACCATCAAGATCAACTCTATAGATGGGCATACATATACCTCCTCGCCGTATTTATATATTAACTATATTCATGTCTTGGGCTTCAGGGCGTCAAATATTTTTGTTTCTTAACCTGGCGGGTAGTATCGAAGCTATATCAATCCTTATATTTTTAAAGATACGAAATTCCTTAAGCTCTTGGAAATAGCAATCAATTTGCTGTAAGAGTAAGACAACATAAAATATGGATATGGTTGATATACAAAACAATGGAAAAATGCGTGATTTAATATTTCGAAAATTTATAAATTATGCCGTGTGCTGTTAGGATGTGTGGTATTTGTTATGGGAATATCGTATCGCGCCAAAGTAAATCTTCAAAACTCGGCATGCTAGACTTCATAAGTTTTCTAAATAGTAAATGAAGGATTTTTCCATTTTGTTTTTTATATCAACCATATGCATATTCTATGTTTTTAAAAAATCATAAAAACGCATAGGGATTGCATTTAAAAAACAAAAGTTGTCTCCAATTCGTCAAATAAAATAGATAATGAGGTGATCCCCCTCTGACATACACTTTCTTTTGATACATATAAGTGATCTATGTAGGGGTTGAACAACACACTACGATAAAGACAGACGGACAGACAAACGGAGAAAGCGTTTTTTTTTTCAAATTTGTTTGAAGACAAGATTTGGTGTTATACACTTGGTCGAATTTAATCAACAAAGAAAACTAATAAGTAATAACATAAGTAAAAACCATCGCCTCCGATGTATTCTGTTTTAAAGTGGGTGGGTTCGTGAGGCTAGATGAAAACGCGAGTCGCTCTCCGGCTTGATTTGGTTCCCACCACGTTTTCTAGATCCAACAACATTAAAAGGGATTATAAAATAAAATAGACTGGAATGAAAGTGGTAGTGTCTGGTATTTTATCGTTTCCCTTGTAAAAACTGCTATAAAGGTAACGTAAAACGAGGGCTACGCCGGGTTTGCCTCGCATCCCGCGTGCAGTACGGCCCTGTATTAAGTGACCGACCGCAAAAGTTGGTGGCAGTCGA
This sequence comes from Photinus pyralis, assembly GCF_008802855.1. NCBI lineage: Eukaryota > Metazoa > Arthropoda > Insecta > Coleoptera > Lampyridae > Photinus > Photinus pyralis. The sequence goes on along the minus strand of NW_022170511.1, from coordinate 18,177,907 downwards.
CAGACAACTTCTTAATTAGACTTAAATGTTGTATAGAATTACCCCATAATAAGAAATTTGACACAAGACTTCCTAAATTGAACGTTGCTTGGACTACGAAAAACGCCTTGTGCAAGATCTTTGAAGTTGCCCTCGTAACTATACCTTTCACAACATCTCACCTTCGCCATTAGCTGTAATTACATACCAAAATTCGTACCGGCAATAACGCAAGATTTGTTCATCATTTAATTCCAACAAATTTATTGTTTGAGAATCAAACAACAATTACTTATAATAATAATGCTCGCTATATATAGTAACAATTTTCAGAGAATGTTCATGCCTGTTTACCACGATGTAGAAATATGATTATGTCATATAATAGCGTTTCTCGGTGAAAGGATATTTAAATTTGCCAATACGAAGGTTAAAAGAAATGCGGGGAAGGTAAAATTCAAACAATTTTAGACTAATGCACGTTCGATGCCATCATACGAACGACCTTTACAAATGAGAAAATTCGCAAACAAATATCCTCGCATACGTTCAGTTTTTAAGGACGTCAATTTATTTAATTAAAATATTTCACGATCGCTTTGCGATCCTCAAAGAAAATTGGTACAATATGGGGTATTAAAACGTTAATAAAAAGAAAACGGCAAACGCCATCTATTTTACAACTAGGATATTTGTTAAATTGAGGTCAACTCTGTCCGGATAATTAATTCTTCGTGGCTTCATTTACAATAGCCCGATTACTTTATAATCTGTTTAACTGGTACCAATCACAACATATTATTCAATTCGAATAAATTGATAACAATTTCAGAAGTTTATTACTGTTTCGGACTATAAATCAAGCGTCCCAAGTTGTTTAACTAAAAGCTCGTAAAATATATCGTTCAGGTTAAATGGAAAACTTGGTCTTGCTATGTTTGAGACTCGGTTACGATTAGCTGTGAGCTTTGTATAGAGCTTTGCCACGCTTAGAACACAAGCTTTACGCAAAAATGTAAGCTCGCTTGCTCTACTCCTCAAATCAATAATCGAATAAGCCCACCTTTAATAAAAGAGGAAGAATGTTTGTCAACGGATTTTGGTGGAAACTCTGTAATGATGTGCTTGATGTACACGTTCAACTTGAAAAATATCTCGTGCTGCAAGCGAGGATGAATATTTAAACCAAACCGCTACCAGCATTACAGAAGTCTCTTCTACATACATTAAACTAAGTTGGATTGACGCTAGGGGAAAATGCAAATTTTATACGCAAGGGAGCCAGGAAATGCCATCTTTTATTGTATTCAGGTGTTTCAACATATTTATTTGTACTTAACGCAATTAAGTGATACCCTCCAAATTTAGAAGAGTAATTAGTGAACACGTGTCAAGATTGCATAGGAATGCATTAAATACAATCGCCGAGCGAGTTGGGGGAATGAAACTTTTAACAAGTGGAAATTGGAAACTCGACTAAATTGGCAAACTTGTTGAAATCAATATTTGTAAATATGTACCCATTGTTGAAGGATTTTGACGAACTAATTGTACATTCATCGGATACGGTGCAAGGTAACAGCAGTTACTGCAAATCCAAGCATGTCATTCATGTTAAACTGGATGGAATAAATAAAGCAACTTTCACACCACCCGCATAGCCTCTTCGTATTACCTTGACGAATGAATCAAGCAAGTTACATAAGCATATGTCTAACATCAATATTCTGGACTAAATGCTTTTCACGTTCTTAAAATAACCGAGTTATGTTGAGAATTTAAGAAAGAGAGCATTACAGGCACCAGTTTCTAACCGCTCATTCGATGCGTTGTAATAATGAACACGAGAATTCGGTTTATTTTTAATTTGATGGCTCATTTGCTTACAATTAATTTTCTTTACTTCACAACTATGAACATCGTAAAAAGGGGGGCACGTGATTGTTTCTATGTGAAACGCGCCTTAATTACATTACTGTTGCAACACAACACTAATCGATTCAGTCAGGGTTTTAGAACACCGGGGGAGAAGAGATTAAACTCGTAACTAACGAAAAAGAAGCGTATCTATTTTAATGAAAAATATTGTCACGTCCTTCTTTCGCATGTTGTCATCACCTATCACATGCCGTTATCGTATCTTCTTGTTTGGAACTTTATAAATTTTTAAGTGGATGATGTAGTATTCATATGATACGTGTAGGAGCGTCTAAAACGGTTTTAATTCCACTTTGAGGTTTACTAGCTCGCAAGGGGACATAAAAATGAGCTTTAGAAGCTTAAAGCCGTTCGCGGAGGTTAATTATGTAAGATTTATTATCTAAAGCAACTAAATTTATTAGTAAATTGTTGCCTCCCGGTTTAATTACGTTATTATTTTTAAACGAAGCCGCCTTTCGATCCACAATTCGTACACCGGATTCTGATTCAGAAGTTTACTTAAGCTTATTGCCAGAATTCTATTAATAAAATAAGTAGATCGCTTCTGGTTCTGATCTGCTTATAATTACATTCGAAGGTGGAAAACTTTACGTGATCATATCCGTTCGAGCGATTTGAGGAATGCCAATAATTGACAAACACCCACTGAGGCATATTTTCTCTGACAAAGAAAACGGTGATGTGCCTTTATTCTTTATACTTCGATGGAATGTTCTTTTTTTGGATACGTACGCGATGGCATTGTTAGTTATGGCGATCGAATTCGTCACCTTACACGATTAAGACAAACAATTTTCTTGCATTATCTAGTTGCATAAAAGAACCAATTTTATAAATCTCTTTGTCTGTTTGAAAACTATATTTAACCCATATTCCAATAAAATCCACCGATTTGTCTAAAGTGAGTAGAAATTTATTTTTAGTACTTTATTATACTATATGATGCTTTCAAACCTTTTTTACTGACGCTGTTTGATCATTTGAACCCAATCCCTTGAAACTGAAACATTACGCTTACATACTTACATTCTCGCTTATTTTCAAAGAAAAAGTGGAAATGTGAGAAGAAAAAGTATCAATGGCTATGAATTATTACAAATTGGGCAGATTAGGTTTTCATTTCGAAATGCGGGTCGAATGCTAAATACTATAGTCCCATCTAATTATGAGTTACAAGGTTTACTATAATTATAATCCCATTATAAGTTTGTCTTTAAAAACAATTAACCGGATCCAGATTTCGATACACCTATGACGTACTAGGACTTCAAGGATTGAATTGTTTTCTAATGCACTACAATACAGTGGTAAAAAGGAGATCTGTTAAATGTTATTGCAAGGCGGTAATTACAATGTGAGTAGCTCCGTCACAGAGACGACGAGATGATTTTAATTTATAGCAACGTGAGCGAAATTAAAATCAGTTTCAAATCGATTTTAGAAAACAGTCAAGATTCATTATACGCCAAGTTTATAATTTGCACCCAATTTTGATGTTATTGAAAACTGGGGGCCTTTCGAAAAATACACTCGGTCTTCTGAAAAATTACGGGAGATAAATATAAAGCTGCTACAACGATTTTACGTCACCGTCGAGTACTAAAAACATCAATACAATTTCGTTGTAAAGCCGGGTGTCATTGTTTTATTTATCTGCGACGTCTTCAACTTAAGTACATTTAAATCACCACGTAATTATAACCGATTACTCTCGTTAGAAAACAAGTCTATTCGTAACCTAAATTTGTGGTTTTCCGTTTTGGTTATGTCCCAAAATAATCTAATCTAGGCTAAATTTAAATTCAGTAGACTATAATTACGCCAATTTATTTATACACAAACAGTTTTCGCCACGGGTTACTTTTGTACGGTTGAAAGCGAAACAAAGAAAAATCGTATTCTAATAAAATACCAGTCTTTGGAAGAAATCAAATGCACAAGGTGCAATCGTTCGATTTAACTACCCCTTGAGTTGTGCGAATTTATAGATTATTGCAAATTTTTTCATTACTTATTGTTGCAGCTTTAATTGGCATAGATGCACTACTTTCACTCTCGTCACAGATTTGAGCGAACCCTTACTTGCACCTTAATTTAAATATCTCTTATATGATTTGCTTTATAGTCCAACTGTGAATTGTAATTAACTGCACCTCAAACACTACGTCGTCCACCAAACTCAATGTTAAATTTGCACTCAAATTCATATTGGCAAGGATGTGACTTCTGACATTTGTCGAATTTGCAATTTTATTTAATTACTTTTAATATAAATTTGGTTGGAATACCTTTTCGCAAATATTTCGACGATAAGTATATAACGTGTCTTAGCAATAAATAAAATTGCTTAACCAATGGCCTACTGACCTAGATGTAAACCTCATTCACATTACTGCGTTCGTGCAAGTAGAACAAAGACGGAACGAGTTTAATTTGAAAATGAATAAGTAATCAACGTTCCTATAGTTTAGGGAACTTTGAAATGAATTTCAAGAAGCCTTTAAATCAAGAAGCATGAATCTCTACGGTATTTTGCTGAAGATAGCGCAATTCCCCTTGGAAATTTGTTAGTATTTTTGAGCGAGAGTATAGGCTTAATTGTATCGCGCATTATGTATTTGATTGTGTCGTTGAAATAAAACTATGTGGAACAGAATTCCGTTGTGAAATTAAATGGAAAGTTGAAGCTTCACTTTGGTTGGCAACTTACCAAGTTTTTATTAATTTTTTACAATCCTGACAGTCGATATGCTAACAGCTAGTAAATGATTCGATTATTAAAGTGTAATTGCTCGAGAGATGCTTTCAGCCACATTCATAAGAAATATGTGTGCTATAATGAGGATTTTTGTTTAATAGTCCATTGGGTATACACTTTACACATTGACACCGCCATAAGCTACTTAAGAACTATTAATATACATGGAAGGGACCATATTCACCCCGTTGTCATTCTCAAACAGCTTTCAGGCGCTTATACATCTGTTTATTTAAGGTTAGGTAGGTATTTGGCAGATGTCAAAATAAAACTAAAACGTGGAATAAAGAATCGAGTTGTTCTAAACCCAGCGAAATATCTCTTAGAAAAAAAGTTGTAGCTTTAAAAATTATCGGTTAACTGGTTTGACCACAGATTCGTGTTCGCTTGGTTTGGCACTAAAACATCAAGCTTAGCCACCCTCCTCATTCAATCAAGTGAGGGATGAAAAATAAGGTTGCGGCATTTGTAGTGACGTTCTCTCAGCTACCTCATTTCTTTCAAGTGATGAAATTTATCACAAATTTTCTTGTGCGCGCTTTTACGTGCTTGTTTAAATTTATTAAATCTTTCTCTTATAGTGCGGGAAAATTTAATCCTAAATAATGAAATTGAAACGCCTACGGCGCGGCGTGGGTATGGCTTCCTAAAGATAAAGTGCAAGTGTTGTTCGCACACTTCATACCTAGTTGGCAACTTCTTAATTACTTGGGGTCGATACCACGCCTCAGATGTCTACTAACATAAAACAGATTTTAGTGCGTCTTCGTAAAATCCACAACATATTGCTTCATGGGAGACGCGTGTTTATACGTCTATTTATAAGACATGAAAAAGCTTGTAGGTTATTCTTTCAATGAATACAATCTACAATGGATTTTCGGTTTACGAATATAAAAACGGACTAAGTAAATAAGATTTAAATATTTTAGGGTAGGTATTCTTACCGTATTTGGAAAATATGCCACATTTATTCCTGCCGACTTTTATTACCTGAAAATAAAACGAAAATAGTTAAACAAAAATACAAAGGACATTTGAATGAAAGAGCCAATAAAAAACCAGTCATGTTAAATCAGGATTAAAAGTGAGTCATAAAATTCCGCCAATTATACTCGTAGATAATTTCATTATGCTAAGGCCTTTCTTTATTGTGATTTATTAGCAATTCTTCTTAGTTCTCAATTCGCATATTTTTCTCCTGGGTATTCTAAAACTTGGAGAGTAATAACGAAGACGAGTTTTAGAAATAGATAATAGGAAGTTACAAAATCAAGCAAATTTATTTACGGCCATAACTCATACAAACACGATTTACTTGTTTAGCAGAGCAGTGTTTCTTATACAATTACATACAGGGGTGGCAGTGGGAATACTTGGATAGGTACAGTGATATCAGGAAATACTCATCTTCTTAAAATTAAAAAAAAATTAACTGTGACCAATGCGAATGTAGTTGTTGACAATATTGGGCTGCATTAATAATAGTATATTAAGTATGGAGAACGGTAAGGGATTTTTACCGTTCGAAGACAATTGTTTGGAGGAGGAGCGTTATTGTCTGACGGTACCCTTAACGTTCGACGTGCTTATAACATTTTTTGCGCGATCGAAATTAAAATTATGCAACCAATATAAATATGCACTAAGAAATTAACGAGCAGAATAAATCGAAATGATCGAAGTGGTATGGTGTACATCACTAGGCAACCAGTTTAAATGTCAAAATTGAAATTAATAATTTCATAAAAATGTGCATGTGTCTAATGTAGTTTACTAGCTTTGCACTTCCTTTATGACTTTATGAGCGTCTTGCTATAGGAAAAACAGCACAAATTGTACGTTTAATTTACCTAACAATAATTAAAGATTAAATGTAATGTAAGACTGTTGATTTTTAAAAAGGCGTCGGTAAGTATTTTTGCTGTTCTGTTTTTAGATCGGTAAGTAATTTTGGCGTCGTAATCATAGTAACTGGTAAATTCTACGTACTGTCATGGAAACACCCATGGTAAATAGTCAGAAATGACCGATCGCGCAAAAAGAATATTTTAGAATTCATTTAATTCTACTCACTATTACAGTTATGTTTTGTATTGCTGTCCGTCCGTGCGTGTGTTTTATAATTATTTTTAAAAGTGGCCGATAGTGTTGAAATTTGGCGTACTGGTACTTTGGACGTACAGGAAACTGATTCAATAGGAACAAAAGCTATGACTTCGAGTGAATCGAAAATAGGAAAAATTGTAATACAATCGAGTTTGGACTTTCGCTAGATGATTCCCTATGACTCTTAGATATCCAACTTTTCTATGTGGGTCAAAATTATTCTTTACACATGAATTTGGAGTTGTAAAAGCTTTCAAACGCATGTGTGACTCAAAGATGTTAAATTGCTTTTCTGGGGCCGCATGTATTTTGATCAAAACATGTCCTGCTTGGTTCCATGGAAACATGTTGCTACCTTTATTCCAACTTTAGGTTTCCAAAAATTGTTATGTCTGGTCAAAATCGCGATTCAGATCAAGAGTAATTTTTTTTTATGAAATTGGGTTTAAAATAAAAAGCAAGCCCAAGTGCAATGATGAAATTTAAAATGTACAAAAAAGTATATCCGAAATGTAAACAGTAAACATCCCCTTTTACTAAATTTGGGAGATAAAAAACACGACAAATGTCATGATAATTGTTAACACCGGTACATACTCCACGTATCTTCCCCATGGAATAATTCCTCATTTTGTATTGATTCTCTTTTTTCCTCCTTGAGATTTCTCATTACCTAATCAGCCTTGTGATCTATCACTAACGTAATTTCACTTTGTAATTTTAAGCATGGCATCAAACGCTAAACCAGGAGCGGTATAATACTGGAGGGGGTCAAGTTTATAAGTATTTAAACATGTTTGACGAAAATTTTGGAAAATGTCAGCCAAAAGTAGAACAGGTTATCTCTCAAAAACGTCATTTTCCCTGGAAAATAACGTTTTTTGGCAGATAACCTGCCGTTAAGTTTGACGTTTTTGATACATCACAGGGCTGAATGTGAGCGTAAATTAAATTAATAACAAGCCAAACAATTGACAAGTTGAAACTGGGTCGCAAATTAGCTTAGAATGTCCGAATTTGATCGAGAGTGTCATCACAAATTGATACCATCTAAAATTTTGCCACTGAAACTTGAATGGGGCAACGGAATTTTCTGAAAAAATGTTTCCGGCTGAATTTAGTAATATTCTGGGTTAATTAAAATTTTGTTAGATGGTATTACTTTCACTTTCCACGCTCCAACAATATTCAAATCAAGCAAATAAATACGTTTTGCCTGTCGATCGATTATATCTAAATAAGATGATGCAGTACAGGGGTCTCGCACGATATCGATTTTTGTGTGTAGTAAATTGAAACCGTAATACGCTTAAGATTTTGAGAGATACAATTAAATTACATAATTACAGTTCTACAATAAATAATAATGTTACCGCAGTGTTGCGTGTTCGCAAAAGGTCACGATACCTTTTCGTTTGTCAACTAAATTCGGAATCATCCTTAGGAATCCCTATTCCGTTATTGGATGCGTTGTATTTTATTATAATACATCACTTAAAAAGCGATAAAAGGTATTTTACCATCAGTTGACCTTTAGTATCTACGAGTTTGTGTTTATTAATGATGACGAGAGTGCATGAAACGTGAACGTTGCCTAGACTCGAATTGAAACGACGCTTGTCAACAATTACGTTGTAAAATTGTCTAATTATGCAACTCTGAGCGTATTTTGCGGCGATTACGTCGAAGCTTCCGCATGATTAAATCCGTGTTGATTTGAAAAAACGTTGCAACCGAATTAATACCTAATCGATCTAACTAACTGTCCTTGGTTTCTAAAATTCATTTTGCTCTGCTATTAACACAACCTTTCCCCTAAGTAGGTATGTGATCGCTGCATGGTTTTAATGCTATTGAACAAAGTTTCAAATAATGTATTAATAATTTTTTTATATCGGATTCGAGGTTTGAATTTAAGATAAGATACGTCTCGTATCGTATTTAACTTGCTTTATAATAAATACGTGATTAATAAGCAGTAAATGTCTTAATTACAGTATTACACAACTCGCGTTTTTTTGTCAATTTTTTTTGTTCCGCTAAAAAAGAATTAGTAAATGATGAAGCACATAAAATTGTACCCAAATAATGTCTGTCCGAAAGTAACTATTTGCTAAATATTGATTTGCAAATTCGAACATCACGCTTACAAAACCCAAGTGTTTACTCAGACTCCGCGGTAATTAAACCCACGACTATAAATTACAATAATATACCTCTATAAACATGGAAGGTCAGGATAAATTTAATATTGCTACAAATATTTTGTGTCATATGAATGTATCTAGATGGCGCTGAACTGAAAAAATCATTTTTAACATGCAAAAATTCGACTACTAAAGTGATAATCTGCAGCACTCTGTTATCGATTGTACAACATCCAAAATGAAATGGAATGCAACTTGGAGAAAATTAAAGTTTAATTTTATGACGTTTTTATAGTCATTCGCGAGTTTATGACTTTTCCGTTTTTTATTGTTTCTTTAGGTATATGCTTGTCGTAACCCATCTGAACTCGAACTAAATAAAGCCGATACTTTTGTTATAAAATCATAAATTAAAATTTAAGGTTTTTCAAAGTTATAAATTTAAATGAAATATACGAAATTTATACTTTGCAATTAACTCCCAATTTTTCATATTACCGTTACTTAATTAATAAATGAAAAGGGAAGACGTCCTAAAAGGAAGCTGTTAAATTCATTTACATCTAAAATTCTGTTCTAATTAACATTCTAACAAACAATAAGGATGTAGACTCGAAATTATTTTAATAGAAAGTAGGCGTTATGGAATTACGTTCAGCCGTACGAATATACGCGGTTTAAATTAGAGCTAACAATATGCGTGCATATTAAAAAGTGTTTAATGGCATTTTCTTTATTTCCCTTTCAGAAGTTTTAGGATACGGTAGCACATAATTAATGTGATATATGGACGAAATTTATACTTCAACTTGAAAATGTACCTTCAGATATTATATACGCACACGTTACATCCTGCTACCCTCATTAACCCAAAAAGCTTACATCATTATTATTTACAAATTGTAATTGGGTCAACGTGCTTAATTTAAACAATTAACAAATGTTGACCAACTGAGTGTTTGCTGCGCTTGAGAGCACATCTAACCTGAAGTTTTCATTTCCAATTCGACTCGAAAAAACAATGGGAATCGAGGAGTAATAGTTGAAACATACTTTTCTAATAAACTAAACTAGTTTGTTAATACGCCCTTCAATGCAACCATGCATTAGCACTTTAGATTTTTATAACAAAGCGAATAGAATTTAGGCGTCACTAACAAAACACATTTTTCGTCAAAAATTATTGGAACTTGGGGGACGCGGAAGTTATTCGTGTAGTCACAGGATGAAGTTTAAAGAGGGTTCAGGGTTTGAGGGCGAAACCAAAGGTGATGCTGTAAATTCCATTAAACATCATTACAAAGAAACTTTAGCTGCACTGAAAAAACTGACGGAAACCAATGAAAACTTGAGCACACGACGAGTTGCTTAGGCCTCTGGCAAGCGCTACTGCTCAAAGTTACTTATCTGCAAACGTAAGGACTAAATAAAAACGTAAAAAAAATTCACAAATCTAAAATCCATGCAGATATTGATAGGGTAGCATATTTGAGCCATTAAAATAAAACATTGTCAAAAAAAATATGGATTTGGTAAGGTGATCTATTGCCTGAAATGGTGGTGGTGGTTCGGGATACAATTGGGAATAAATTAGTAAACTGGAATAACTTGTTTTTCCTCCACTATTTTTGTTGATGTAGATACTTGTTGTCCCCCTTTTGACAAATTTTCTTTACTAAAAGATTAAATATTATTAATTTATTACCACAATTTGGTCTCATCTGCTCTAGAACCAAAATATAAAATCCAAATGGATGGCACAGATTCCTCGCTTTAGTTGCTGATCGGATTTTCACAATACCGCATCGGGTCCTCTTCTTTGCCACTTAATAATGGTACCAACAAAATAACGAACGAGCGCAAATTGTTAGACATTAAACCACGATACATGTGAATTGTGACGTTACCCAATAAATACAACCATAACCATGGAAGATCTGAAATCTGAATCAATGCCGAAACTCAACTTTCGGTCCGGCCGATCTCCCGTTAATTCTGCTCAAGATGCTACCACTCTGTGCTAAAAGATTTCTGCTTAAGACATTCAACTCTCTCTTTGCATACTGAATGTTTTCAGCAATATAATAAATTCTGAATCCAAACAAAGCGCTATCCGATCCCTCATCATACAAACCGATCCCACTGACATGCACTATGTGCAAGCTCCTGGAGAAGATTCTTAACAACAACTTAATCTGATTTTTCGACTTCACTAACCTCCTATGTACGCTGGAGTGTAAAATACACAATGCTTTCGCAACAGGACAATCGGTATGAGCCGCCTGCCTTGATCTGCAAAAAGTTTTCGTTCTTCATTGAAAACTTCTTAAATAATAGAACCTTTCAAACCATGCAGTACAGCTCAAAAATCCGCAGCTTCTAGACCACCTCAAGGATCTGTTTTAAGTTCAACGCTGTTTCTAGATGCAGTAGCAAACATTAAAGGTAGAAATTTAATGTCAGCATTCGGAATCCTTCACTAAGAAAACTTTGGTGAGAAGACCAAGGGTATGGTTTTTACGAAAAGATCTGCAGTATAACCGCCAGTTCTTCCCCTATTTAATCAGCAGCTCCAATTCTATGACTGTTAACTACCTTTGAGTACTCTTTGATCACAAACTCACATAGAATGAACACAAATCGGTCGATTAAAGAGTGCAACAAAAACATGTGACTCATAACACTTGGGGTGTAGAATCAACCATGCTTCTGCAATGCCTCGCGTCAGAACTCCCCATTTACATAATACGCGATATCCTTACTTTAAATTATATCCTAGTTTGCAATTCGGTTCATAAGTGGTCGAGATACGAAAAGGGCCCCCCCCCCTCTCCAGTTCCGAAAGTGTGGTTTTGCGCGTTTTTATAGTTTTTCAGGTTAGGAATAATGCACCTTTTCTTTTGACCACTCATCACCGTGCACGTTAGTAAGGGAAGTAGGAAGTATTGCAGTGGGGTAAAAAAGACTCCCATCTTTTTACGGAAATACAAGTTTTGAAGAACCAGGAATCCGAATTAAACAAAATCTTGAAGATGTCGGTTGGCCTGTCTCTCTGTACTTTCATTTTCGATTAAACGACGGAACCGATTGAAGCCAAATTTGGTACGCATTCTTAAGCCGTAAAAGAAAGAGATAAAAAGCTTTTGGGCAGAACGCTCATGCGCAGGTGTGTGGGTGGTATCCATTTGTCTGTCCGTCTGTACCACCAGTTTAAGGTTTTTCGTTGTGGTTTCATTCTTATACGGTGTAACACAGCCCCGAGACCAGAACGACCAAGGTTACTTGGATTGGTCACTTCTTCTTCCCGAGCTATTACTGATTCTGTGCGGAAAAAGTACGCTTTCGTCGGCCGCTAGTGACCACGTTTTTAACTTGTTCTTTATCGTTCGTCAATCAACTTGTTACCAAGCAATTTATAGCAACCAAACGATTAGACACTGACAATCAATCTGTTCAAACCTCATCTGCAGGTCATAACAAATAAAACTGCACCATCGAATAGTTATAGTATATTAAGTATGGAGAACGGTAAGGGATTTTTACCGTTCGAAGACAATTGTCTGAGAACGGTAACCCTTAACGTTCGACGTGCTTATAACATTTTTTGCGCGATCGAAATTAAAATTATGCAACCAATATAAATATGCACTAAGAAATTAACGAGCAGAATAAATCGAAATGATCGAAGTGGTATGGTGTACATCACTAGGTAACCAGTTTATTTGTCAAAATTGAAATTAATAATTTCATAAAAATGTGCATGTGTCTGATGTAGTTTACCTACTAGCTTTGCACTTCCTTTATGACTTTATGAGCGTCTTGCTATAGGAAAAACAGCACAAATTGTACGTTTAATGTACCTAACAATAATTAAAGATTAAATGTAATGTAAGACTGTTGATTTTTAAAAAGGCGTCAGTAAGTATTTTTGCTGTTCTGTTTTTAGATCGGTAAGTAATTTTGGCGTCGTCGTAATCATAGCAACTGGTAAATTCTACGTACTGTCATGGAAACACCCATGGTAAATAGTCAGAAATGACCGATCGCGCAAAAAATCAATTACTTACAACTTATAATCTAAAAATTTTTTAGTATCACATAGCGTACCTATGATCTATCCCTAGCACTACGTTTCAATACGATGATTCAGTAATTGAACTTTCATCGAGACAGACATCGTATGAGTTTGGGGAATGCCGTATACCACATACATATTAATTCGTCTCGGAATAATCGCCAAAAAGAATCCTTATGCCACACAACTTGCGATTATTTTGTCCAATGCAAAAAAAAACCGCATACCTTCAGCATTGTCTTAACGTGTACTACAACATAGACTGCGACGGGCTGCTATGCAAGAACGAAAGTCTATTGACCTCAAATTAGTCAGATTAGCGTTTTTCACTCAACTACCTACGATAAACTGTTATCAATTTGAATGGTTTACGTTTAATTCTAGTAATCTAGTAGTCTATTTCGGCATCTTCAAAAATTCGTCGTTACCCTACTGTGTAAGTAGGGTGATTATTATAAAAGCCTAGGTTCTTAACTGTTGCCGGTCGTTCTCGAATGGAGAGATATCATCAGCTAAACACAGCGTTGTGGATATTTCTGGCTTTATTCACAGTAAATGAGCGGAACATTTACACTAATTGTTAAATGGGCATTCTATGGATGTGTCATAACAGTACCAGTTATCGCACCACTATATTAATTTTACGAAACAAAATATGTAATTATTCGAATTAAGAATTGAATTTAGTTTCGTTATGGTTCGACAATCGCGATTTAATTCCTTAAGTGTGCTCAAGTTACCGCCTCGCATTTGCAAACTTGTGCAAGTTTCCTATTCTGTAAGTCCAATAAGAGATAGTACACACGTGTGTGATTGAATTGTTAAAGGCAATGTCGTGTCACCTTCACGACAATTCGTGTGGGTGTTAGGCATCTTAAGTTCAGATATCGATATGTTTATGTAACTCAACGGAATATATATTTTAGCGTTAGCTAATAGAAAAACTTTCACTGCTAGCGCATGCGTTCAAATTAGTGGCACACTTTTTCGAGTATAAAGCAGGTCAAATTCGACGTAATCGCAAAATTGGTATACGTACAGGTCGAAAACGGTTTCTTCTTCACTTTTTACTTACCTACATAACGAATTAATTTAGGTTAATTATAAGCAAAAGAGATTTAAATCGACGCAATCGCTCCAGAAAAGACACAAAACTGGAAACCGAGCGTAAAATGTACCTACTCGCGCAATTGCAACGGGAATTACATAAATGTATAAGAATTTAATTAAAAATAATTGTGTTTTTAGATTAATGCGCATAAATAACCTCCTTTAAAAGTGCATTATCGGGCGGCTCCACAACTAAAATGGACTAAACTTCGCGCCGTCATGAATTCGCTAATCAATAAATTTTATAGCTAACCGATACTTTCTGTTAATTTAGATTTAATAAAAGTCGATCATTTACCCATCACTGGCATTTGGAATAATTAATTTGAAACCTTATACCAAAACGAGAGCTAGAAAAAACCTATACAAATTTTTATCTATAGGTACTCAATTAATTAGCAGCAACTGTTAAACCGGATGTAGCAATGCGTACAACCACAATTAATGTGGTATAGATAATTTTGAATATTGAACAATATCAATAAACGTAGTGTAGCCATATAAAAAGCCCATTACGATTAAACTCTCAAATTGGATATTTTATCACCTTATTACTATATATTACTTTAATTTGTTTTCCGCTAGAACTTTTCACTCGGTATTGCGACATAATTTACCTAGACGCCATTATTTTTCAATCCAATTGTCGTGCGCGTATACTTCATTATGTGGCATTAAAATACCCGTTATAGGTTGATTATAAATTCGTATTTCGATCAAAACAACCAAATTAATACTAATTGGGCGTTCCTTTTGAAGTAATCTTGTTTTATTACATCCAAATCATTAATTTACACGGCGTTTGTAGAAAAACTTTATTAAATTTGAAGAAGACTTTAACAGTATTGTTAATAAATAACCGTTTAATAAAGCTGGACGGTCTGAATAGCATGCAACGGCCATGTTTTATGTTCTCTTCAGAGACTTGCAAGTTACCGTGACCTTTTCGCCGTGTTTTACAGTCTTTTTCATGTGTGATGAGAAAAAGATACGCGCAATCTGCTTACCTTATTTGCTACTTAGAATGTTCATTATAATGCAGATGCGGAGTGTTATGTAAGAACCAATTATTGCTAACCTGCGCGATGCTGTAGGTAGTTAAATTGGGTACGCCTGCGATCTAAAAACGTTTGAGGTGATTCTAAAAATGAATGTCAAGTGCTAAGTTTAATTCGATAAAACTGCCTATTAGGTTACGTAGTTCTCTTCGCAGTCTGCAGGATTAAAATAAGACTCATTTTTAATTAAGTTACACGTGGAAAACTTTGATTTAAACTCCAATAAAGGGCATCAGATAAAAGTGACTGCCAATATTTTCAGGAGACTTCTAGACAAAAGTTTACAGGCATCGGTGGGAAGCGAAATATCTGCAGTTGTCAACTTTTATTATCGGAAATTCTTTTTAAGTTAAGATTTACAAGACCTTTCAAAATATATATTCGTGAAGATTTTGCACGGTCAATAAATAACAACCGGGTGCATACTTATGGAAATTAAGACGAGCAAAATGGGCACTACTGTTCCATAGAAAATATGTGTTCCTTCAATCGTTTAATACAGCTTCAATAGATACAGTTTTTAAGTAGGTGGTCGTCCTTGACGATACGGAACTTTTACCATAATATCCTGGTGACTCGATAGATTTATTGTAACACAAAGTAATTAGTGAAATCGTGTTTGAATAGTCAATTACAGGTAATTTTATGTAATAACAAAAAAATTCAATACGATCTCTACAAATATGGGTCCCTGATTTGCAGTTGGAAAGAGGACAATATTTTGCCGTGTTATAATTTCTAATGACCTTTATTAATATTACCGAGATAAAACACTAATCAAGGACCAGTAGTTGTACAATTAAAATGTCAATTAGGAAGTTCTCATTTTCCAAGTCGATTGCTTAATGTGTACGTGATCAAAGCTGATTGTCCTTTACGAGAATCATGCGCTATTTTTACTACACCTGTTTTAAACAAAGTAATTCAAAAATATCGATCAGAACTTTCTTCAAATAGGCTAATTTAAGATTTTTTGGTTACTTTTCAAATACGCAATGCAATAATTGCCATTTTTCACACGATATACATGGTTATAAAATAGTACTTACATAGTTAGTTATTATGTAAGACGATTAAGGGATATTTTAACCATTGCGTAATTAATTTTCACGAGATGGTTAGCTTCCCTTTATTGTCGTGAATAATACAAAACTTGATTCTATAACAGAAGTCATATAAATCATTGTAAAGCTTCTGACCATTCTACTATACTTATACTGGAACGCGCACTTGCGGTCTCTGCTATAGAAACGTAGTTCGCTGAAAGAGATAGCGTAAGGGGGGTTTCTGTCACTGGCACTCATTAGGAAACTGATCATGATCATTAATATATTCAAAACATATCAAATAGGTTACTCTATGCAAGCGCTGGAGTAGGACAGAGACTTCGTTATGGCCCTCTCTCTAGAATGGTGCTGGCAGACTGAGCGCGCGTTTCAGTATAAATACAGTTCAGTGGCGTCGCGGTCGTTTCTATAGAGACAGCATTGTCGTAAGTTCTGAACGTCATTTTATATCGTACTTCGCGTTGCAGGTTAAAAAAGAATGACAAATGTCATTAACATGCACAATCATCTGTTTCACTTTATGTGTCCTTACGGTTAAAGTAATCGCCTTATCTACCGTCACGGTTAAAGAGCTTATACTCATTCAAACCTATTAAAATGTCAATTTAACATGTGCTATAAAATAAACAGTTTTTATTCAATTCACGATCCACAATGTCATATACATCATTTCATTAATTAGTCAGTAATTAAATCGCGCGTCAACAGAAATTCGACACTTTAAGGTACGCGCACATAGAAAGGCATCGGACAGGCGGTACGGATCGGAAAAAATAGTCTTAATGGAATGAAATGCAGTTCTATGTGCACGTACCTTTATTCTCATAAAAGTTGAAATCTTGCGGGAAATTTGGAGAACAATTCCGATAAAAGCATGCCCATGACCAGCGCACTAGCAACGGATTACGTATGGAAATGATTTCAGTTTTGTGACAGTGTTGAAGAATCCAGGTGTTTATCACGCGAATTTAAATAAACTAACTTTTGATTAAAATACGAAAGCGTTTACTGGAAGACATGGACGAAGAAAATCCTGTATTTCTATCACATTTTTTTAAATTAAATGTACCTACAATATTGCGCCTTTTCTAATTAATTAATTCTGGGTTACTGTTCAAAAAGCCTACTTAATTGTGCAAATTTCAGAAATATTTGTTTTAGTTCCTTCTACAACCAAATTTTTTATGCATACTTAGTTGATACACTATGTCTAATAATTGATTCGCCTGTTCTTTATATTCTGTATTTTATTTTTCCAGTTTTTATTTTTTAATGCTTAAAATTGTCCGTTTTCCAATCTATAATCACTAATCACAAGAAGTAATTGAACCCTTTAAATTCACAGAGTTGTTCAATACAGCCTATATAGAGTCGCCCCGGATTTAAAGCTATAAGTATTATTCAAAGTTGTTTGGTGTATAATGAACTTACCCTTGCGTTTTACTTGAACTTCACGTTTCTACTGTATAGTGTGAATAAGTATAGATACGAATTACCCGGCGAGGTTGTTATACCTGTACCTGTCATTTACGGCAACCTTGGTTTTATGAATAATAAACATTTTGTTAGTTTGGCAATGTTAAATTGTCTAATTAGTTGCTAGTGTGGGAAACAGCAATTTAAATCTGATAGTATGGAGGCAATTTTTTGCGACCATCGTTTCTTAAATGCCTCTATCGTAACCGTTTCCATACACCACTTTCATATTCTGTCCAACCTAAAAGGGGTGCCGTGCGCATAGAGGTGTTCAAATTTACTCCCCCTTAGAATATTTAAATATTAAAACATACATGCAATTTTACGTTGCATTTACACTATCCATTTAGACGTATATGTCTGTCTACCTTAAAAAAATTGTTTGAATTGAATGCCGATTGGTTTGCCGGAGAATATAAATGAAACTTTTGCACTGACTATTATAATAGTCAGATTGTGAAGCAGTAAGTATTCAGTCGCAAATCTGCAAACCACTAACGACAAAAACGAATTACAAATCCGTGAACTACCCTCTACTCCGACTTCACAACGATCATAAAAAGGCAATCAACCCCTATGCAGTTCGAAATGTCTTTCTGTATTAGTTTAAGCAAGTGTAATCTGTTTTTGCCTACACTGTGTTTCATGTTTGTCGATATAAAAAATCGCGTAAAGTAAAGCTTTTTCAATTCATTACAGAGGAAACTAAATTGAAAGACATTTTGCTACTACCTGCATCCATCACAAAGAAAGGCACGAGGTAATTTGAGCTTTTAGATTTGCTTAAAATCGAGTATTGATGACAGTAATTTACTCTAAATATGTATATCTATTGTTTAAATACGACTGCTAATCCCACGTTATTCCTCGAGACAATGAGAAATTTGGTTTTAGCTATTTTATTGTCATCATGAAACTACATACCACTTGAATGGTCGTTTCAAAAATTTACACTTGAACACTGTCCACAGCACTCCGCATTTCGCTTAGTACCTATGTGATGTAATTGTCACACACCACGCAAATTGAAGGATGAGAAAACTCGCAATTCCCTTCCGACCTCCGCCAAAATGACAATCGCCATTAAAGATTTTATGCGATCCATAAAAGTTGTTCACCTCAAACCAATTCCTTTGTATGCGTTTGAACTAAAGGAAGATGCCTATGTATACAAACAAGTGGTTGGTTACTCATTCGATGTCCTATATGGTAATGAATCAATATGAATCATTTCTATTCATTCGTATCCACGTTAAATCCTGCTACAGGATCTACCGAAAGTAGGGAAACTTAACCAATTACTATAATTGTATCGATTTTCGTTTGGTATAAAAACAGCACGAGAGCGTTAAAGCTCCCGTAATGTTTAGAATGGATATATATTTAGAGTGAAAGAAAACTTTAAAATAGCTTGAAATTTAAAAAAATCTCCCGAAGATTCCCATTTAATCCCAGTAAAACACACAGCCCTCTTTTTTCTATTTTTATTATCCATCATTTTATAGATAGCGTTGAAAAACGTGTCCAACGTAAAAATTTCGTGAAATAATAAAAGCTAATTTTAGTTATCAACGCTGTTATCGTTGACGGTATTTATTATTACACGCCGAACATCATCAATTTTCCGCATTCCTTCCTGTCACTCCTCGCTTTTTCCTCTTTGCGCGCTTTTCTATAATATCTAAAACGGTCGATTCCCAGAGTACATGTGAATTTAGTACCTGTCTGTCTGTTTTACGTCCGATTAAAACTATTGGAAAAGTTTTGAAATAACCTCACTTCCTTGATTAAATAAAAATACCGCGCCTAAAAATTTCATTTCACCCTGAAAAAAGGCCGACGCAATTTGTTTTAGTGAAAATTCTCCGTGTAAGGGGAAAGCCGCATTCTATAATAAATCACTTTTGTGTATGAACTGTAAAAATATTAGATTCTGTATCTAAATCTTATTCAACAAAGAGCCTTAGAAAAAGGATTTTGACGGGTTGTATTTTTTAAGTGAAATTATATATGAATTTTTGCGATGTTAAATATGTTTACAATCCATAATTGTGGGGAAATTTCGCAGTTCTTTGTTTTAAAACTTTTAAATTATCTGGTTCTTCAATAAATTTTTCCACCCCTCATTAAATAAAACATTTTCATTAAAAATTTAATTGCTGCCTGCGGAAGTATCGTTTGTATTTTTAATAATCACAATTCGCTTTAATGGTAATATGAAAAATCAGGAATGTACAAAATTAGGGTGTTTCAATTTAAAGTTTTTGTTTTAAATTAATGGAGTTTCAACGTTGTTCTTTTTCCGACCGTTGTTTTCTATAAAACTAAGCAGCGTTTAGATGTCAATCGTATAGTCATCTAATTGATTATCAACCTCTTTTACGAGCGTTCGTTTACTTCAAAATGGATTAGGCTGTTAGTAAACATCAGATTGTAAAAAGCGTTAATTTGTGAAGGAATAGAGGTTGAGTAACAAAGGATTATTAATCCTTATCGTTAACATCTCATTTGACATGAAAATTCATTCTCATTAGATAGAGAATGCAAGCACACACGTATTAAACAGGTCCGCGCAATAATTTACATCGTAGGAACTCGACAAGAAGTGCAGTAATAATATTTATGGTAAATGCTTTAAAACAGTTACTGCTCGTTGTGTGAACGTGTTCTTCAAGAAGCCAACTAGTGCTCGCTTGCTTGGCTGTGGAGACCATCATAACGCAAAACAATTTATTTTCCACCTTCCTCCTGTAAACCTTTCTGCATCTTGTATCGCAAAAAAAAAACAAATTTGAATCTTAGAAAATTATGCAAAACTAAATTGCAAGGGTTTAGCATTTTTTAAATACGATACGCCTACCTACATAGACCTGTATGAAAGAAGTTGAATGCCCTTTGCGTTTGCAACACTATACAAATTGCTTCTTTTAAAACTTGGTCCGCATTTTTCATATGTCCTAATTGACTCGACATTTATGTTTGATGAAACCGTTACATTCAAGATTATGGTGAGAACCTGCAAATTTTTAAGGACTGAGCATTACCGTTTTCCTGAGGTCAAGTGTCACGAAATGCCACTGGAGCGCAACAATTTTACTAAATAGCAATAACAAAAAAAAGGTTAATAAACCGATAATCTGTATCAGTCATAAAATGTAATCATATACAATATAGCTTCACGTTCCACGGCCTACACAAGATGTATTTACAACTTGAAGCATCACATCATCAGTTATTGCGCTGACACACCTACTCCACTATACAATTACTTATTATTTTATTTAAATAAATACTGCACGTAATTGAACAAAAATCAACCTTTGATTCGGCAATGAGCTGCTTTCCTAATAGGCAATGGTCGTTCTTCAAAAACACCTGACCCAAACCGAAACGAATTCCTAATTTATTAATTTTACTAACGGGAACATCAACGGCATCGCATTTTCGGCGAGACGCAATACAAACCGAAAACGCAATCAAATCAAACAGAGAGATGCTAATGAAGCAATTATTTTTTTATATCATAAATCCCAGTTGTACGTCTACAATTTTAAGTGAAATTTAGGCCCTTTCCATGCACGACTGTTTAAAATTCGTCGCGGCACTTATTCTGTATAAGGTAATGTGACAAACGCCTATGAAGGTATTACGCGGAGCTAACAATAACTTACCTTGATTAATTTTCGATACAAACAGTGAATTCTAAGCGTGGTGTTTTTCATACACCTGATAGGTTGCGCGTAAGCGATGGAAAAGTTTGTTTGATCTTGATGGTTCTACAATTTTATTAATGAAGTGCTAGATGTGTGCGGCTGAGCGAGGAGTAACAGTCATCAATCAACCTGCTTATTTAAATGAAAATAACACAGACGTAGTTTCTCGCCTTAAATGATGGCAAATGGAGCACTTGTTTCACAATTGACTGCAACACAAATTTTAATTTCCAAGCCACGCCGAGCAGGATTCATTCTTTGTCGCAATCGTTTTGTGTTGGCACTTTCACAATATTTTTTGTTGGGCGCCCATGACCTCCCCCCCGGCATAGGAATTATTTTAAGTTTTTATTTATAATCTGTAGCTGTTTGCTTTATCATTGTTTGGTTTTTCGTTCATAGATTGTTTTAGCAATTAATATCTATATTTATCAACATTTTCCCAGTAAATCGGTTAACAGTATTTTTAAACAAATATACTCTGTGTCCAAGATAAGGTAACATGGATATCTCCGAGACCATAGAAGATACGACGATGGTCAAATTAGAGAAATGATGGGAATTAAAAGAGTTATTGTTATTACCATACCAGAAAAAAAGGATATGCTGTCACCTACTTTCTCAGATGTAGTGTTGCTAGCCATGATATGGGAATGGATTTGATGGTTCCGTCATCTAGTATAAAAATAGTCACGCAGGTCCACTACAAAACTTATATCTTTTTCTTCGCAGGAGCTAGATAGAAATGAAAATATAATAGCATAATTTGTGTACGCTTCACAAGCGACCAGTTTTGCAATGAGCGCATACCTGCGACTGTTTTTATAGTAGACGACGCGACGTCTAGTCTCATTGCAATATTTAATTCTGTACCCAATTTGTTTCACATGTACACTATTTAAGTAAACTGGACAACAATCGCTCACATTTCGGTATGCAAGTCTACCATCTGTGCCTCATCTGGGGCGAAATGAGAGCGAAACAAACATACTGACTGGAATAGGTGGAAGGCCACGGAAAATCACCACCGAATCTCTCCCCATTTAAAAAAAAGAGGATCCCAGGTGGGTAGGATCAATGGTCCAGAATCCCATACTATTCCGCAGTCCCCCATTCAAGGGAGGGCAAAAAACGCCTAAAGGCCACCTTATGCGAGTAGGAGCGTGGATAGCAAGGAGTTTAGGGAGCGTAGGCAGATTAGAAGTCTTAAAAAGGGAGAGGGTTGTGTTAGATTTCGATATTGTGGAGGCAAGTGAAATTAAGTGGAAAGACCAGGATGACCTTTGGTCAGGAGAGTACAGAGTGATATGATACACTCAGGTACAGAGGTACAGGTCACACAAGCATGTAAACGAATTTTGCTATTTAGATAGTAAGGTTGCAAAAGATAATCGTAGTAAGGAAGATATATCATTTAGGATAGCGCAGGCTAAAAAAGCATATGAGCAATAAATATAAGAATTAGGAAAGGGCTGATAAACCTAGACGATAGGCAGGAAAGATGAAAGGATAGAAGCATTGAAAATGTGGTGCTTTGAAGGACAATGAGGATTAGCTGGATGGATATGGTAACAAACGAAGCAGTCTTGAAGCTAGTACAGGAAATGTGGAAAACCGTACAGAGAAGACGTGATAGACTGATATGTATGTAGAAATGAAGATTAGCGCAGGATAAGAAATGGTGGAGGACTGCGTCCAACCAATCCTAGGATTGTGGACTCCGAGAAGAAGGACAACAGTATTTTGCAACGGCAAATCCCGGTGTTCGAGAATTTTGTAACGTACACTTATAGCCGGTATTATAAAGTCATAGTTAACTATGTTGTCAGTTAACGATGTCGTTATGGCACGTTAACGTTAGCGTTACATGCCTTAACAACACTGTTAACTGACGACATAGTTAACTATGTCTTTATAATACCGGTTATTAATAATGTAAATTGACGATAACTAGAGAGATGGTGTTTTGTTTTCCTAGTTACAAAATTGCTAAAACTTTTGACGTTTTTTACGTTCCTAGCTTGAGCTGGGGGCTAATGCGATCGCCGTTTTTACGAAATGTGAAAATTTCATAAAAAATATCAAATATTATTTTTTGACTGGTTGCCATCAAAATTACAAACCATCTATGACTGGTTTTTATTGCTACGTATATTAGGACTATGAAATTTCCAGGAGATGTGTGAATTTTTGTAAATTCCAAGAGGGGCATGCAAATTTACAGACACTTTTCCGAATAATGTATGCATTTATAGCTTGCTGTAAATCATTACTAATATTCGCAGAACGCTGTTCCGTACATAAAAAAGTAAGTTTTGCTTTGTGATAGACAGTCCTACTTACAATACAAATTCTAATTACAAGAGATGCGATTTTTATTTTTGTGATTACTTACATAAATATCTTGCAGAAAACGGCTATGGTACTGCGGTTTGCAAATCACAGGAAGATATAACACAAGCAAATAATGGGCTGCTAAATATACAAATTTGAGGTAGGTACGTATTTTCTAGTGTATACTAAATGATAAAATCAGACGTCAACAAACCTTTAATCATTCTTCATGATAACAAAAACAAGGAATTTAGCACACCACAACAATTCCACCACAAACAGTTATCTTCCAGTACGTCATACTCGAGGTTATAATAATTATTATGACTATGACACTTCACCGTGGGAAATTGTTAGATAAAATTGATGAAAAAATGTAAAGGTAACAATCTAATGCATCGGGGCGACCAAGTTCAGGAAACCTCAGGTTAGAAAGTGATTTCTGCAACAGATTTTTAGCTTCCTAGCATGTGCTAGGTAGCTATTGCGATAGCCGTTTTTTGAACATTTCAAAATTTCATCAAATGTCGACGTTTTAGACCATTTTAAGCAACTTTTAAAGAATAAAATTTTTTTCCGTCTGTATGTACGTACGTACGTTTGTTGGCAATTTTCTGAGAAAACGGCTCGACGGATTTTGTTGAAATTTTGTATATATGTTTTAGGCATACCGAACAGAAAAATAACGGGCCGGATTTTTGAAAAGAAATTTTGGAGCGCCGTAACGGCATCGAACTTTTTTTTTCAAATAGCAACCTAAAATTTTTATTCTATTATTTGGAAGAATATTCCTGTGTACAACCTACAAAAAATTGGGCCGGGTTATCTTATCAAAAAACGGAGAAAAAAATTGTCAAAGTCAAAAAATTGTGTTGCATAATGTGCAAAACGCAACGATCTTGTTTCTGAAGCAATTTAAACGAAATTTCTATGGTAAGTCCCTTTAATAAAAGCAAACAAAATTCATGCGCAAAAATCGTGTTGCGCATGCGCAAAAATGCAATTTTCTTATTTATGGAACATTAGCTTCCTAGCATGTGCTAGGTAGCTATTGCGATAGCCGTTTTTTGAACATTTCAAACTTTCATCAAATGTCGACGTTTTAGACCATTTTAAGCAACTTTTAAAGAATAAATTTTTCCCGTCTGTAAGTGCGTACATATGTTGACAATTTTTGGTTTCAGCTAGGAAGCTATTCTGTCAAGAATTTGACACCTGGTTTTAATGTAGGTAAAGCTTTAAACCAGACGCAAATTTTTAAAGAAGAGATGTCTAGGAAACTAAATAAAATAAAACCATTCAAAAATCATCAGTGGTTAGAACAATAGGTTAATCTGATGTGACAAATAGTGACGGAACTTCAAAAACACTATTGATACACAATGGAAATCACAATCCACGCTCTATTGCAATTTTTTAACATGACAATCGTCAATTGAGTGAACTTTGGTTTGGTTGACTGATTACGTTTACAGGGTCCGTCATCAAGGCTATAATGTACCTAAAATGACGTGAGTTTTCGTAAAAAATTCGTGATTTTAAAACGGGCAGGGTTTTCCATCATATGCACTTATAGGGTCTCCTTAGAACCATATAATACAAAATCAATAGGCGACCCCCGCTCAATAAATGATTGTGACGGAGGGGCCAGTTAAAAACACCGTCATTTGCAAACAGGGAATATATTTGTATTTTCCCGTATTGATAAAATTATAACAATTTACTTTTTGAAACGCGTATTCAACCCCCGTGTCGACACCTGATTCCTACGGGTGAATGCGAGTGCCTACATTTCCAAATAATATGAAACAGTATAAATAAAAGCAGAAAAATGAACTGTAATTTCTTATTGAATTAACGTACTTTTTAAACGTGTATGATAATCGTTGATTAAGGGTAGATTTAAATGAAATAAAGACATATGTTAAATATTCAAACTTCGAAGATTCAAACCCGGATATTAACATTAAGATCTCGATTGAACATTCCAACAGACCTCTCTGGTATTCGATGGAAGGTAACACAAACGATTTTACGTATGGTCGCTTAGTTAGAAATATTCATACCAAGAAAGATGATCAAGCTATAATAATACGTCGAGTAACAATTGAAACAACAATTTAAATGTTACTACAGTTTTGAACATATGCCTACAATACAATTAATAAAGTCGAATGACTTTTTGTAATATTGGAGCAAAAATATTATTGGGATACCTCTTGTAGTAATACTTCGGAGCATTAACAATATTGTTGATTCCCTGTGGCGACACTTGACTGGTGAATTTACCCATTACACATTAGCATATATTTTCTGGTTAAAAAGCAGTTGTGATCGGGGATTTAAACTCACCGATGGAAACTACGCCGGAACACATTACGTACCTGCAACAAAAAATGAGTTAACAATGAGACAATGCGTTGTCAACCACTACACGTCAATTGATTTAGCAGCGATATGGCGTTTTTTCTAAGTGGGAAAGTAGCAAAGTAATTTTTATTAACACATGATTAATTGAAGATCAAGGTTGTAAACAGGTTCTAGTAACATTAGTGGGACAAAGACAAAACGATTATTAATTGCCCAATATGGATATAGAAATGCATTTAATTATGTCATAATAAATAATTGAAATTGTCCACAATAACAACTATACTAGTTTATGGCATCAAATTTCAACATTTTCGTTTTTAACTGCCTAGACTCAATTATATCTGCTTGTTTAACATAAAGGTCAAATGCTACACTTATATAAAGTTATTTAATTGATACAAATATATAAAAAGGTTCTTTTCAGAATACTGCTTGGTAACAAAATTCTGTTTGTGTCCTGGAAAATGTATCAGAAATTAATGAGGAAGGCGTCGGATGCACCAAAATGAGATAAATAGTTCAATATCGACCTGCCGATAACTGTTGTGAGTTCTACGTGTAATAAACTGGCGCATTTATCAAATAAATGTTCATAACTGAATAATGGTCACTCGTAACTTGTGTTTTATTAAATTTATTTATTGTTATATCGAATCGATTTTACAACCTTTTGATTCCACTCGTTCTCCTTGCCTTACGATATGAATATTTCAGTGTCGAGATATGTATTTCAATAGCGTTCTGATTACTTGCCACCGAGCAGCTGCGTCACTGCCATTTAAAACAAATTCTTTGCTTTTAAAGTTAAGTCCTCGCTTAACGACATTTTGACATTTTACGCTAGAAAATTTCATTATACGAAAAACAATTTCCCGTCTGATTAATTTACGAAGGTTGACGACTACCGAAATTTTAGCAAAACGACTTTCAATCACAACTTAAAAAAATTGTAAATAAATAAATTGGGTGCGGTTATCGTTGTTTACCTTTATTTTTCGATGTGATTGCGCGTATTAATTATTCTTACCTTCGTCTAATTCTTTTACGTTGTTTCACCACAAATCGAAATTCAAAATATTGTTTGAGATCCACAACACCACCCTGAGTTTGGAATGTTAGTTTGCGACCGTGAGGTTCCAGTCAAACTTGCACAACTTCACCGGAAATTGCGAGTGCCCGATTTCACAATTTTAGATGTGCAAGTAAAGATTTAGCCAACTTATTGGAGACATCAGCGTGGGCATTTTTGCTAAATCCCATTGATTTTAAAATTAAATTAAGAGGTGTGGTAATGTGAAAAACATACGTGATTGATTTATGCAATTATTTCCGTTAACCGCGCGTGACTTCCACAATTATATACGACAGTCATGCGGTTCCGAATTTGTAGAAAAACCTCACACTGAACTCAAAATATCTTCATTTAGTAATGCTAAAAATAATTGCAAAAAGCGAGGTAAAAAAAACATCAAGGTATCTTAAGCCTTCAAGTTAACCTTTTTTAAATAATAATTACACCACGCGCACACAATTGCAATGTCACGCAGAATAAACAAGCACGTAAATGAGTAAAAAAGGTGTTTTGCCTAAATTTTCTTTGCGGTTACGTAAATTGCAAAATAAGATTTCGGTTGCCCATCCACTGCCACATTCAAAGTCTGATATTGATGGTTAAGCTACCTATAGGTCTGAATGATTAAAACTTGCAGAAATTCCAAATCCTCATTAAAAAGGAGCATAGATACGTTCCAAGTTAATCTGAAACTAGGTCACAACGATTTACCTTCACCCAACTATGTGAAAAAAATTTTCTAATTTGTGATAAGTATAAGATTTACTTACTTTCCACCGACGCGCAAACGCTTGACAAAATTATAAATATTCAATAAAGTTACGTAGAATAGAAAAAAAGAGGCGAGTGAAAGTGAATTATAAAAGCAATTACCTTCTATTTCGAGACTGTATCGATTGTTTTACTGAATGGCGATTAATGTTCATTCCTCCAACACTAATTTTTAATCGATACAACTGGATCAGTGTCATTACGAACAGTGAAAACTAAAAATGTGGACTATAATTTGACAGCAACAGGTCTCTTGACGACCTTATTCTAGTATTTGCGTGAAACAACTGATCAGAATCAATCAATGTGCTTTTAGTTTAAAAGCAAACGACGTTCTTGGCTATACATCGACGTGTTCAGGTAGTGAAGAAATAGTTGCGGTAGAACAACCTTGAATTGGAAAAGCCTCCAGGCTAAGAAAACGTAGTATTGTCATGAAACTAACCTATCATTTATGAAATATTAGTAAGTCGAGTCTAAATCTCCGCTACCATTCCCCGTTCTTTTCTTTACAGTTGATGGGTAAATAACGACAAAATTGTTGTGAGTGTAATGGAATGTTTAAGTAGTAGTTGAGACTCTACCTTCCTTTCATATCTGTGTCACTTCCGTGGATCGCTTAAATTAAGTTTCCGCTATCGAAACCGCGTTTGCTTTTACTGTTCTAAAAGTAATAGCAGTAGGTATAGTCTCAAAGTACCTTCTATTTTAATATAATGGCACTGTTTGATAAGCGAGCGGCACATTATTTTTAACGGTAAAGTAGATTAAACGGTGCATATTTATTAAACGTTTGCGCGGAAATATTCACTAATTAGTTGGAAAAGCGCCATATGTGAACAGGTTTCATCTGAACACCCATTGTATAAATAAAGAATAACTTCCCTCCTCATTCACCGATGAACAAAATTGGGGCTGAACCCTCCTAAATGGCGATACGTCGTAGGGGATCACAAATTCAGGTTTTTACTACTAGACTTTACCCTATTATCATTTAATTTTCGCTTATTACACATAAAAATATATATAAATAATCAGACCGCGGCTAATGCAAAAATAATTAGTGAAACTGCTACGAAATAAAACTTACCTTCGGTAATGTATGTATTCATATGTAAAACGGATACAAATATATTCTGTAATTAATTTACAATACTCAAAGTACGTATACTATACATAAAGTATATTAACATTGAACGATTTAAAATTTTAATGCACCCTCTGCTTCATGTTTGAATGGACATAACGTGAATGGAAGATTGATAGCGGATGATTAAATCCTTTAAATAATTCATGTCCACCATAATTTCGATTATGCCTTTAAAGTTAGATAATTTTTATATTGCAATACATTTTTCGATTAGGTAGGCACCGTTATTTTATATTCAGAAGTTCACGTTATATACGCGGCATTAATAAAACATGGCTGGGCTGTTGCGACAACTCTGTTTATTCGTATCCTTTAAGCCTGCCATAAAATGTACTTTGCGTATGATCATATCCGTGTAATTATTTTCACCGTATAGCAAATGCACCGTTAATATCTTTCACGAGAATGGGAATATAACAAATTAGATTTTGCAATACTAATAAAACCTGTTTAATACAATTTAATAAAATTCCTCTCGACCGGTTTCTGTAGTAGAAGGTTGGATAATATTCCTTTTGTTATATAAAGATAATTAGAACAATTGAAATTCTACTCCTAAATTTTTTTTAAGATCGTGTTGTTTTAAAACTTTCCCCGTATAGAAAGTAAAGTCTGTATATAAGAATATAAATTTCCTCATTGACTTTTTCTGTAACGTGATGATTTTACTTTTATTGCGCACGAAAGGAATTCTATATTTCCAATGATGATTGTTTTGATAAATTAAAACAATTGTAAGTGTTTTTAAGATTCACGTCACAAGTACAACTGTTCGGATTGGTATTTAAATTAGAGTCGTATTAAATCCGTTTGATTTGTCGAAAATGTGAACGAGATCCCGCTTTGTTACTAAGGTCAGTACTTCCCACACCTTCGTTTCTCGTAGCAAACTGGCCCAACTTAACAAAGCTCAAAACATGAAAGCGCCTAATAATTATTTCAATTTCGGAATTAGATTTGTGACAGCGATATAAACAGCAGTTGCGTGTTTCGTGATTAAAAGAAAAAATTATACGGAATGTAAGTAAATTGTCTGGCAGTAGCAGATCCTGGTGTCGAAAGTCTACAATTTTAATTCAAACCTCATTAATTAGATATGCCAGTTATAAGGCTAATGTGCATTTAATTGAATACACGTTTAAATTAGCGGTCGTAATTACGGCACCATAAAGCTACAATTTAACCTGTTCAAGTTTGCTTATTGCTTAATACGGTTGGCCTATATAGATCAATAATATAAATTGTTGAAGGAACCAAAACAACCCTTAAATTTTGCCGTAACTGAAAATACACTTTGGGCTCCTCTCGACAAAGTCTAATATCCAATACCGATTCATGCGAGGCCCCCTCTTTACTCACACGTGTTTACATATGGAATCAAGTTTTAGAAGTTTCAAATAAAGAATATCTATATCCTCTCAGATGGCGCTTAGAAATAAAATTTTGTCGGAACCTAAGGTATTTTCGTAATGCGTAAAGACACGGGGTAAGAAGCTAATTGAATATTTGCCTTTACAAAATTGCGCAATTTCGACGAAAGTCGCCCCTAAAATCCAATAAAACTTTCAATTTCTACACCGGTGTATGTTGCGAAGGGGAATTTATCAATCAGTATTGTTGTCGTTACAAATTGCCTCACATATTTGGAAGTAACTCAAGTCATATTTAATATGTGACCACAACAGATGCGAGCTTCTGCACAAAATTACAATTGCAAAGCGAAAACGATGCGCTAGAAAAATTTAAATACAATGAATACGACACAGTTCATTGACAATTAAAATTGCAAAGGCAACTGGCCTCAAAAATAAACTTATTAATTAAACGTAATTTGTGCTCTAGAATCTTAGCAAAAAAAACCTCATTTAATGGCTATTTAAAAAATAGAAAGTGCCAGTAATTAAATTAAACTCTACAAATTGAACGCGCCATAACGGTAAACGTAGTCGCTTATAAATCGTCGCATTAATTGGAAGTTACTGGAAATGTCAGTCGACAAAAAAGGTAAGACGTAAAATATTTAATAAACACAAAAAATAGGAACGTAAACATCATAAAAACAACCCCTAAGATACTTTGAAAATTACCAAACACGCATCGTATTGGGGGCAGTCATAAAATGTCCTCGTTTTCTCTAACAATATTGAAAGCCCTCGTGCAAAGCTCGGTTCGATGTTCTAACGCAAACTTCTAGTAATAAAAGCTGGCGTTGCTTTAACACCATTGTATCGAATTTATATACATAAAAAGTAATAATTTCTATTACACAACCTAATTATTTTTTGCGTGCAAAATGTTGTAGCGCTTTGAAAAGAATCTATACAGAACAGAAATTTAGTGGGTATATACTTAATGATAATACAGCACGGATAGAGCGCCGCCAACCCTTACAACCCCTGGAACAACCCCAAAGTTCCACAGTGAATGCTCTACCAAATCATTTAAGCTAAAATCGACTAAAATTAATCGCTTAGGCTTACATATTGAACTAAAATATCTCTGTCAATCCCCAAATAACCAAATCAATCAAACGGAAGATGATAAATTAAAGGATATTATTAGTTTTTAGCAACACCTACTTAATGAGCGCTTAATACGGCGCACGATTATCTAATCGCTTAAATTATTAATCGTCGCACGATAAAATCTGTTTCTGCTGCACGTATACTTAATAAGTTTCATCACGTAAAAAGATAAAGAAAATACAATGTAATAATCGCAGAACAGGATGCAACAGCGCGATGTACATGTAAACTCATCAAAAATACAATAAAGAAAAAATCCGTGTACTGTAATTGTGTACTCGTTTAATTGCACGAAGTACAGTTTTAACTAGCCGTTGCAACTGAAATTAAATTAAAGTAATTAATAAAGGTTAAAGTTATTAGCTCAATAGGAAAACGTTATTGTTAATATCAGCGTACAACGCTAACTATGTAAGGTTATTTTTAAAAACCATTTTAAAAGCATTTCCATGTGAGTACGTAACGGTTAAATCCGACGATTTACTTAGCAATAACGTACCGTGCCTTCCATAAACATATAAATACACAAGTACTTTTCGCCAAAATATCAAGGTTTGCCGATGTTTAAAAATGCCACAACGCCCCGTACTAAATTAAGAATTCAACAGGTTCTCGCGTAAATTAAAAATAAAAATTCATTACCGGTTCATTTGTGCGCGAAGTATTTGTAAGCAATAATTCCAAGGAAGTAGATAGGACAGGGATATCTAATCTATGTAAGCTATTGTTTTAATTTCCTTTAGTTGGAGAGTTTCCAAGCAATATAATGCCGGGCAGAAGTTCAACTTTCATGCAGAACAAATTAGTGGATTTTCTTCTCTTTAAATATGCACAAAGTTCTCAACAAAATTGAAGATTTTGTCGGTTTTATCCTTCACTTATTTTCGTGCGGTTATTTGCATTTACTCTCGCTATAAAATAATCGTGTTAGTAGCAGCGTTCGAAAACTGTTCATTATCTTTTTAAATTGCACACGTACTATATTTATATGTTGTAGATGACTAATATACTCTTTTATTAATGTTAACTAAGCCAAAATGCTTCGCGCTAAACGGTTGAGTAATATCCATAAGGGGAAAATTTTGCTACATTCTCGTTTATGTATTTACTAGTTACGTAAAAGGTGATCATACTGATCATCGTAGAGAATATGAAGGCAATTAATCCGTGTTGAGATCTATTTTTATAAAGGTGCCTGTCGGGGTGGGTTGACTAATTGGGTAACATTTCAGTCTGTCACAAATGGCCAAATTTACTATGAAATTATAAGTTAAAAACATTAATTCTATACACACACTGTTATAAACTGTTGAAGACATTTGGATGTTACGAAAACGGAGGGATGTTTATGATGGTCGTTATGTAAAATCAACTTCAGCTCGGCTTAAGGGAGGATCCTGAGTGATTGATCTATTGAACTGTTACGCATTTATTGTAGACTGCCGTAATTATAACGTATATGTAGTATGTAGGTACCATTTTCGATGACTTTTCATTGGAGGAGAACCTACTTAGAAATTTCATTTTCTATTCCATCCCATCCCTAAAAAGCATTATGCGGGTCACTCTGTAATTGAGCGAAAGTCTGTTGAAGGCCCAAAACAAAAGAGGGACAATAAACAAATTCCACCTTTATCACAACATTACACACAGACAAAGTCTTGTCGACCAACCGATTTTCACCATGAGATCCATGGATATCCTTGAAAATCATGAAATTTGTTGTTTTCGCTGAGTATGAATGAGCACTTTCATTTCAAGCAAATAAAAAAATACAAATTTGATTTAAAAATAACCGAAAATAACCAAAATCGATGTCTTTTATACCTTTTAAACCAAGTGGGTTTTTGAATGATTGTTACCTACTCAGTCGACAACCTTAACAATCAAATGCAGTTTTTTTGGATTAGGAACCGAACCGTATGACAAATCTCGAACAAAATATGGGACTATTTATTATACCTTTGTCGAAAAATTGAACTTTGCAGTAGTGCGTCACCGAGTGCGTCACGTAATTAAAATGGATTTTTTTGTTTTGGTAAGAATTATTTGTTTGTTTTTGTTAATTCAATATAATAATTATGTATCTACTTACTTTAAAAATGTAGCTTTAAAGCTGTGTGCGAAAATTAAAGGCAAATGCTGAATACTAAGGGTTGAACGATTTTTTCTTTAAAAATTTATATTACCTCGTCCAGTAGGTAATTCGAATTGTATGGGATTCAGTTTTTTTTTTCAAAATTGACCTCTCATTTATGATTGCCGAAACTTTGTCAAATGCTTGGGAGATTAAAACATTTAAAACCGAATTTAAATACAATGCCTGGTGTAATACGGTGTAACAAAGCTTGTGCTGCCGGTAAGCACATGAAAACGCCCATCAATTCAAAATAGGTGCATCTAGGCCAGCGTCCCAGGAATAAAATTTTCAGGTGGTTCCTTATCTTATTAATACATTGCTGGAGATTGTATAAAAGTATACATCTGTAAAAATCGGCTTCGTTTTATAGTATTCTGTAAATAAATACCGGTTACTAAATAGCAGACCGTAATTTTCATTTAACATTCTACACCCATAAAAACCATATTTTTAAATTTTATTATTCCTTTTTACTGGTTGTTACATTAAATTCAAATATGAAATCAAGTTGAATCCTTCCAGACATTACACTGTAACTACACATTTTTTAAACACTGTATATAAATTAATAAAGTATATAGGTATCTAATTAGATGCGCATCAGTGCAACTCAAGATTGAATACCTAAAATTATACAACTTAAAAATGTAATTGATCAATTGCAAGTAATTTGTTTTTTTGGGAAGTGAAAACGAGTCTTAAGTCTTAAGAAAAAAGATAGAAATTAACTTTTGTTAAACCGCCACTCTTTAGAAACTTATTTTCTAATCCGAATACAACCAATTAGGCCAGTCAATATTCACAAGAAATCAATAAAACATTATGTATCTGATTTCTTAGTATGTTCATTGACTAATACCCCCCCCCCATATTAGTCAATGGTATGTTGTTTGAGCCCATCAGAGTAGTGTATATACCCAGGTGTATACCCAAGTTTGCAACTCTCTAAAAGTTGTGGGAAAAGTGCAGCACACGAAAAACCGTGAAATTGTCACACTTTTTTCAGTGTTTGCTCTATATCCCCTAAACTATGCATTTTTCAACGAAAGCCACTCTCGCACTATATACGTTTTTGAAGAACATTAAATATGTGACAATTTAGGCCAACCGGTCAATTAGTTACCAAATTACGGCATTTTGAAAATAGGCTATTTCTTCCAAACAGTGAAAACTTTAGTTTTAGACCTTCTTTATTGCGGTTAAACCATTGATCGTTATTAGCTTTTGGTTGTGGTAATGAAAAAGAAGGCATTTAAAAAATGGTGAACTATATTTTAACATAAACACAAGTCATCAAAATTACAGTAATCAATCAATCCAATTAAATATAAACACATACTCAAAATCGTCGCCTTGTTTTTAATTTTAAGGGCAGCGTTC
Organism: Photinus pyralis; assembly: GCF_008802855.1. Classification (NCBI taxonomy): domain Eukaryota; kingdom Metazoa; phylum Arthropoda; class Insecta; order Coleoptera; family Lampyridae; genus Photinus; species Photinus pyralis. Next base: position 18,142,729 of record NW_022170511.1, on the reverse strand, counting down.
TGACATTTTTCGCCAGAACACACGTCACAGAACATTTGAGCCCTTATTTCAGGCAATTGTAGCCACATCTGCATCCCTCCTTGCATTTGCAAGAAAGGAGTTTTAAGAGTGGGGGGGAGTTGCCTGAGTCGGCGGCCTGTTTCTGTACATCATTTGAATATTAATATTACTCTTGCGCCCGTTTTATCAATATTACTAGGTTTATTTTTGACGTTATATTAACCTTTTTAAAACATGGACACCTTGCGGAAATTAAATTAACGAATCGAAATGGTAATCAAATGGGCCTTAAAAAAATGCAAAAATGAATTCGCAAGCATATCCGTACTTACACATAAGCGAGCACATAAGTAAAAGCTATGAACAATAAAACAAAGGTACAACTTAATTTCGCTCGCATTTTCTAAATCTACATGAAAATCTACCTGGTTTTGGCACCTATACCCAGCATCAAAGCTTTTCAAAATATTCAAGATTTTTAAAAATTGTTGACGTTTAACGGCTGCTCTTTTGAGCCATCTTACCTAAGACTCCGTTGACTTGAATTTCAAAAGTCTTCCAAAATCAACAATACTGATTTGATGCTACATGCGAATGATTTAGATTTTGAGCGCCATTCTACAGGGCGTCTTAAAACTAAGGGTTAATTTTAATACAAATTTATTAAAATAAATTTTGCAAACAGATTTTTGCGAGATTTTTGTTCAATCCTCTATAAAAAAAGATTGAAATCGATATAACCTTTTTTCTTTGCAATTCAGTGTAGAAGCATCAAATACAACTTGGCTAAAGGGAAAACCGAGGGGAAAACATTGTTTAAAACAAAACAGACAACGTTCAATGCGCCAGCCTGTATATGTAAGGAATTGAGTTTACTCACGCACGGCGATTTCTCTCTCGATTTCTTTAATTGTGCGAGGCACAAATTCATTTCAACACGTGACAATCGGTAGCTAAGCTATTACGGTACATTTTAAAGAACTAATCCATTATATTCCTTATACATTTTTGAACAACCTCGTTATTGTCCGATATTGAAGTTATCGTAAACAACACGGGATTACTTTCCACTTTCTCTCGCCCTCTCAAACAATTACGCGATTAGATAATCGTTAGCTTCATTCGACCGTTAAAAACATTGGGACCACTTCCAGGACCACTTGGTAATTACCTTGAGAAAATCAAATTTGTGGTTTAATGCAATTGCAAAGGTGGAATTAAAAGTGTTAAGGCGATAATAAGTGATCACAACGTGTTTCGTTTCTCTAAATTAAAGCACTTGAACCGGCAAATCCATCATACACACACTGATATGAGAAAAATAAGTTATTTTAAGAATCTGTGGTGAAATTATCAGAAAATTAATTTTAGTTAAACCACGCAGCTGATTAGCCGTACAAAAACAAGTTTGTTATCGGTATAGCGACAAATAATAGTAAACAATAAACGTAACACAATTTGTAAGATGAACCACAGGTAGTATAGTAAAAAATTGCAAATTACGGTTAGAAACTTTATTATAAAATTATGTGCGGAGAATGTATTTAAAACTATTCCGTTATTTTGCAATTTGTGCCCAAGATACGTGACAAACAGTCTAATGCTCGGTCTAATGTAAGAAATAAAATGCAAAGCGTCAGTTTTAAAGCACGTATTAAACTGCAAATTTAATTAAAGTCGCCGTTCGATTAATAATTTTAAGGACGCTCTTAAACAAACTTAAATAAGCTTTTGGGATAAAGTCAAAGACCTTAGCAAAGAAAAGGTTGCACACCGATGTCATAAAACCTTCGTCTTTATTTAAGCTTTTCATGTTCTCGAAAAGTAGATTTAAGTATGTTTTACGTAAATTGCTAAGTTATGGTTTCTAAAAATATTTACCTAGAACTGGTTTGAGATGTACAAAAGGGATGAAGGCTGTCTTTTCGCCTTCCATTCGACAACGACGCCGCGCCGTTATAATAAAAATGTGAGATGGGCGTAGTGCTTACGAAATTCTTGATAACTGTAACTCGGTTTTATTTGATTATGCATATACAAAGAGGGCATTTACGGCTTGTTGCACGAGTTGATAGCCTAAATGGCACAAATCGGCGCGTGTCGTTGTTGACGACGTTAAATTTACGGTAAATATTGAGGAATGACTTAAATGAGTTAGTGGGTGATGGAATCGGAAAACTAGATGGTTCTGGAATAATCAATGGCCGAGTAGATTACTGTGGCAACATACTGGAAATAATCAACTTAAATTTTATTGACGTATTTTTCAAGCTAAAGGGGAATGACGTAAAAAGATTCAATTTATGTGCGTTAAAAAGCACGTAAACAATTTTCAAGTAAAAATTCAGTTAGGGCACACACAAAATATTTGCACGTGTAGTAGAATAGCATATTTCAGTAATGGTGTGTGCGCATCGTATATTAAATTGTGGGTAAAAAAGCAAAATGTTTACAGTTTTTATACGTACCTCACAACAAAAGGTTTTCAGAATTTTAATTACGGTCGACAGCAGCGCCACGTGCACGAAAATAAATCAAACGATCCACCTTCGTCCAATTTCTAATGGACATCACTTAACAGTAACGAGTTCGAGAAATTTTTGCAATTAGTTAATATTTGGTTATGATTATACAAAAAGGCGCTTTCGCCTACCATCAGCAACTCGTCAATTTAGAATATTGTGCTCTTAATTGATTATCCAAATTTAAAGAATTTGTTTTGAAAGTATTGAACAGTTTATTTATGATAATGAAATCTGTTGCATTTATTAAAGGTGACTTAAATTACATTCAAGGCTATTGCATCATCGACCGTGATACTTAGCAACAGCTCATGATGCTAATAAATTGAAAATCAAATTATTGCCTACACTTTTTTTGGGGGGAATTGTACAATAGCCAAAGAAGCAAGGTGGTCGTTGCTACACAACTCGTAATTAAAAATAACGCTCTCAATGCCAATTTGTTTTAATAAATTATAAAATCCTTGGCTGTTCGTCCCATGTCCAGGAAGCAATTACAATGAAAAATTGCCGAATTCGTTGCCTCAATTTGATTGTTTGTGAAAGTTGCAGTGTTGAGACACCGTTCGCTGTTACTTGGTACAATAATGTAAAAAAGTCAAACAAATTTGGTATCCGAAGTATTACGGTACCTGGTTTTCGCGTAAGCTTGGGCGAATAATTAAGATTCCACGCTATCTAACACATGTCAACTGTGGCCAAAACGTGTATGTTCAAAAACCATATGCTCCGCACGGTGGCGGTTATAATAAATTAACATAGCGATTTAAAGAGTCACATTTAATCAATGGTCATCATAAAATTAGAAATCACAACGTATTTTACACATTCGCGCGTAAATATAGGTCGCACATTGATCCTGTGTTAAGAAAATTATGCAATGTTCAAAGACGCGTCTTTAATAAACGAATAGAAATTTGTGTAAAGTAAATTTAATGGTAGAGGTAAATTACTGGCACACACTTATTCACCGAACCGTAATCTGCAAACACAGAGGGGAAATTTTGAAAGAATATTCCTTTTGGAGGGTCGGCTAGTTAATATTTGTAACAAGGGTGCGTATAAGAAACGTTAAGCAGGGATCTTAATCCACTAAACTGGCTGTCGCCCACCGAGTTACTCGATAAGACAATCAAAACAGAGAGCAACTTCCGTTTTTAACTTTTGAGTTTATTCAGGTTAAACGCTCGTGCGATTTTCGAACGCAAATTTAGCGACACCTGCAACTTCTTTTTTTTGTTATTGGCATATTTAAAAGTTGTGTAACAAGGTGCGAAACGTTGCAATATAGGTATTTCAAGTTCCGTTAAAAGAAAAACACAAAAGCAATTCAGAAATCAGTTTTCAAGTAGAATGTAAACGACCTTGTTATCTCTAATCAACAAATCGAATCGAGTTTCACACACAAAGGATACGTATTTGCTTACGTAAGAAATGAATAGTTGACTTTATTACCGTGCCAAATATTGAGGTGTAGGTATTTATTCGGGAGAATATTGAAATTATGTACATTCAATTAAATTAATTTAAAGAAATTATAATGTAATTTTAAATTCCATAATAACGTCCTACAAGTTACCAGCGAAGGAGATTAACGAGAAAGCTCAAAAGCCAATAAAGCTATTCGCAACGCGTCACAAAAAAAAGCTCGGTCTAATCGCCCATCGAAAACAAGCAGAAAATAAAGAAGGGTTGGAGATCGTCCACGGTTAATAATAATTAATAATTTACCTTGCTGCTTCGAATAATATCCTTGATTCAATTTGTAATCGATCATCCAATCTCCACAAATAAAATCAACAAAGTTTAATTGTTTGATAACTAACACTTATTGTGACACCCTTCAACAGATGTTCGTTTGCCTTTTAAATATTGTAAACACTTATTAAATTTAATCGGAACGTTTCACAAAAACTAACACTCCTCATTAGATATACAACTTTCTTTTTTATTCGTATGTGTGGATATTAATAACAATTAATTTATAATCCTCAAACTTCCGATAAGCGCTGATAGCACAGATCCTAATAAAAAATAAACAAACAAAAAGGTTACAGTTGCCACAAATTAGTTTTTTATTTTAAAATCACTTAGCACTAATAGTGTTAGATAGTAACACAAATAGAGCGCATTCACACATGCATATAGGAAGATAGAAATTGGTTGCTGCCAGTCCCAGCGAAAACTTGCGTATAACTGCTTATGCGCCGCTCTCTACTCTGCTCTGAGCTTTGAAGCTTTATGGAATGTAGTTTAGATAGCAGGTTGCCTTCAAATACGTTTACAAGTCCCTCAAAAGTTTGTTGATATCAATATTGGTTTCCGGTTGACGACGTGAGGCGGATGTCAGTTTTGAGTTTACCTCCAGTCCGCACGTGGACATTTCTTTAGATACATTCTACTCGAAGTCAATCCTTTACTCCGTTTCAACAGTATTAAATGAGAAACTCTACATTTGAGACAGATTTTTGTGAAGATTAGTACGTTTTGCGGAAAATTTATTTGTACCTACTTGCACTTTACAATTTACTCCCCTTCTGCCTTTGTTTATTGTACCTATTTAATACCCAATTTCTTAATGCATAATAAACCTCGCTTTCGTTTACTCATTAACCGTCACTTTTTCAACACAATAAACGCAACAATCATAATCAGTAAGTACATTCTATAAATAGATAATCCTTTTAAATATGCCGTGAGACAAAAAAGTGTGTCGTGTTTTTACACTGACCAACTTTTTATATCCTAATCAGAAATTTACATAAATACATTACATTTACATTTTTCCAGTTTAGAAACCGAAATTCAACTTAAAGATCTTCGATCGTAATTAAAACAATCGGATTCGGGCGAACTTGAAAAACGCTAAAATTTCCCAACCATTCAACAAGTCATATACATTACCGCAGCTCATTAAAGACGACTTTAAGTGATGTCTTTCTGTCGTACTTTCGGGAGGAAGGAAGGGGTCAAAAGACTACGAATCCGTTTTAAAATACAAGCTTCCGTCTAAATGATTTTAATATGCTAAACGCCGCACATGAACAGCTATTTCACAAAATGTTTTATTATATTGCGTTCACTTAAATTTTCAACACCTTTGACCCGCAAAATTCCAACGGTGTTTTTTTAATTTCCAAACCGAGGTTTTCACAGTTAACCTAAAAACAATAAAATTACGGTCCGACTAATGAATAATAACCTACAAATAAGTAGATTAGATAATTTAAAGTCAACAGAAAATTTGTTTTTATATATCACAGTCAATCGCATTGTGTTCGGAATTTCGTTGCATGAATAACTGACACAGTTCTGTGTGTAGGTATTTTATCGCTACTTAAATACACGTTTATTCAGTTCGAAAGTGTTTAAACTTGTTATTATCTTCGAGAAATATGCATATTATTGAATCAAATCCAGATAAGCCGATTTAAAGCAAAGCAGTGGAGCTTCGGAAGTCGAAAAAATGCACGTCAAAAAGTTGGAGGTACAACAATGAAATCATTTTCTGTGTTGACGCTTTATTTTAATTTGGTAAATTTTGAGAAAACAAACTAAGTTTAGTAATCCTCAAAGTATGACGTTTGAAAACATGTTATGTAACGTAATTTGTGGAATTATTCTTTATGGTTGTCACGATCATTATGTAGAATTCTCAAAATTGTGTTTGACTGCGAGTGTGGATATGTCTAAAGTTAATTCAATCAGAGAAGCAGAGTAAAGAAGGTACCATTAGGATCACCATCAGAATGACCAATAGCATTGATTTGAAACAGTACATAAGTCATATCTTATATCTCCACAAAAACACTAGCTATCAAAATAGATGACATCCCGTTATATGTCAATTAAACTGACTTATATGCCACATGAGTAACTAGATTTAACAGAAAATGTAATTATGTATCTTATTTTCGCAATGACTTTTTAAAATTTTTGTTTTACAAATAACCACTCATTTTACCCAAATTAACAACAACAAAAAATTTACTGGGTTTGTAAACACACGTGACAAATTTTCTTTAAAACAATTACAATAAATTTAAATATAAAATGAAACTCTAACCTTCTCAAAATTACATACCTACCTACTACTAACTTAAATATGCCCTGGAACGAATTTAGTGTTCATCAAACAACACAGACCAAAATAAAAAAAGAATGTCGCTTACTTACACTTGCACTAGTTCTTTCACGGCATTCAATCGTAATCCCCTACGTTTCATGCTCGAAAAAAATGCAAAAACATAAAGGAACTGGACTGAGAAAGAGTAATTTGCAAGTCGACGTGCTACATCTCAACACTATGGCAATCGCCCATAAATTGTATGTTTCGCTGAATGCAACTCGTTGCTGAAATTACAGCTAATACAGCTAAATCGGGGTTCTTTTGTTTTTGGATTTGTATAAATCTGTTGACCACTATAATTTTTTCTGGGGATGCCCAAAGTTTGGAAATATTTGTTTTCACTAAGTCAATCTTTTCTTCTTCGACAATTTAAACTGCTATTTGAAGTTCATTGATTTCTAAATCTTATTTTTATATCCGCCAAGGTGGCATGCAGTGTTTGATAAAAATTGCCCAAACAATAATAGGTATCAACTATTAATTTTTCCTCTAGCAATTAGCACCGCACTTTACATACTAAACCTACACTTAATACCGCGAGCACATTGGCGGACGTTTTTCATTGTCTATTGGCTTGGCAGCATATACTTGTTATATAATGTTTACTAATGATCTCTCAAACTCTATCGTTATCTTCCTTGTGGTACACCACACTTCTCATGCCTTGTTTCTGATTTTACTGTATCAATGACAACATATTGCTATCTATCAGAGAGAGAGGTTCTTTAAATCGCTGATTGAGTTTCCTGGAGCCTTCACCGAGCATATCAAGTGCCAGGTTCTTTACAAAACATTGCAGTTAGTCCGTTTCTAAGAGCATTCTTGGGCCTTTCCAGAGCGTATAAAGCTCTCGAAAAGCATAGGAATGCAGATCGCATAAGTTTCACACTGAGCTAGTCAAAGTTGTACCACGAAAGTTTATCAATAAGAAGATCGTGAGATCCACAATCGAATGATTTTTGTAGATCAAGGAAAGTATTAACAGTACATTCTTTATTTTCAAAGCTACATATAATTCATGCACAAAAGCCAGTACAGCATAAATCGTGGAAAGGCCTTTCCTGAAACCGTATTGTTTGCTTTAAAATAAATATTCTTGTTGTCTCACTTTAGAAATATGTGCAAGCCAGAATATTACGGTAAGCTCATTTGCACAATTCATCTCCCGCAATTCCCATATTCATTATTACTACAATACCTGAAAATTTTTAACGTCAAAATAGAAAACGTCAGCGCAGTCGTACATACCTTAATGGGACTCGACTCGTGCTATTTATTAATATGAGACATTTTGAAGTGAGCTCTGGAAATTTAGATATATCAGCATAGAGTACTTACATATCAAAGATAGATGGGGATTTTTGTACTTTATCTGCATCCATTTTCTTGATATCTTTGAAGCAAATTTAATTCACACGTTTAATAAAGTTTGTTCATTGCAAGGATTCATTCATTTTTCGTAACTTTGGAAACTACCTCGGCCTACGGCTTATAAAAATCAAATATACACTCATTGTGTCTCATCTATAATCCATATTCATCAGATTTTCTTTACATATAACAACCATAAGCGGAGGCGCGAAAAATGGTATAAGCAACACGGAATGTAGTTTATATTAACCTTCTTGGAAGAACAATATTCCGAGGCGATTTCTTCAAAGCTTAATGCACTAGTTACATTCCTTGCAGCTTAAATAACTATTAGACGCCTAGTTCTGAAAAAAGTCTATGAGACCTCTTAAAAAACGTTAAAAGCTCTAGAAAGTACCTGGAATTCCCAAAACCAGGGAAATCTAAAGTATCTATAGGTTTATTTCTTCAGATATGTTCTAGGACTTTCAAGTTACATCCAATCTAGGAAATGGTCTATGAGGCGATAGACGGTTCTAGAAATCACTTAAGTGACTCTTAGAAAGCTTTGAAATAATATAAACACTTAAAAAACAATAGAAAGTGCTGTAGCACTTTTGGGGCGTCGCGGAGGCTTCTTATGAACACTAAAAGACAATCTGAGGCTTTTTGTAACCTTCCAGGCGATTTCCAGAGCACTATACCGCTTTTTCCGAGCATTTGATCGTTTCACTAAAGTTTTTCCTGTCCACGTATGATTTTTCCAGATCCATTTAGAAAGCTTTCTACAATCTTACCACAACTTCTACTGCAACATCAATCCCTTTTCCGAACTCATTAGAATCTTTACTTTTGAAAGAATTTTCGGAAGCAACGTAGAAAGTCTTCCGCCATCTTTTAAACGCGTTTCAGCGTGCACTTTGGAGTATTAAAATTCTTGTAAGCGTCTTATAGTACTTTTTAAAGCTTTCTAGAGATTTCTTTTCTACCACACTTTTTGTAGCGTGGAAGGTCAGTTCTGACACTTATACATTGTATATGCGTATTATATAACTTTATAACCCTCTCAACCATAGCACTTAAAGTCGTTGCCAAAGTTCGCTTAATGGGTCCTAAAGACGCCCTTTCTAGCACTTTAGCAGTCATAATCATCATCATATGGGAACGGTTTTGAGTCCGTTTGTTCAAACTTTTTAATTAATTTATTTTCGGGATGTAATACATCAGTCACATTAGCTATAGTAATCCTATATTTTCCAATGTAATGTGTACATTTATTTTTGATTTTTATGTTTAAAAAAATGTGTTGTCCAAGTATCGTCTGTGGTGAATGTGTGTCCGTGCTAATAAGCCAGAATAACCAGAATTTATTAGTTTCTTGCTTCTTTTCATTCCTCGTACCAATATTTTTGCCAATGTGAGGTTTACACAAAGGCCAGGGGACGTCTAAGAAATGAAAAAATTACACGAGAGGAAGTAAGGAAGGTTCGCCCTCAAAATCCTGGAGTTTGTTAGAGATAAGGCATTCTGGAAGTGTAGACAATACCGAGGAGCACACTAGACCAAAAGGTCGCGATGCAGGAACCACTCCCTAGAACAAAAATAATAATAATACCAATATTTTATACACATGACAAATATAACATTTTTAGGTAGCATCTTACCTCCTTAATGACAGATATTTTTAATAACCAAACTGCTATGAAAATTTCAATAATCGTTACAACTTCTATTCGATTACAAATTTCGTCATGGATAAAATATAAAACCAGATTAATTTTATGATTCGTTGTGTTGCGACATTCCACGAAAATGCAGTTATAATAATATCAATGTTTGAGTGCAATTTACTTGTTATCATTATGACTACATTATAAAATAATTAAACGTCGATTTTGCAATAGTGCCTGTACAATAAAATTTACCTTAATTCGCTCCCATGTCAAGTGGTTCCCACTCGGTCATCTCACGTTTTGTTGAAATTACTACAAAATCTATATATATATATCAAGTGACATTGCAATTGCAACACCAAAAAAGTGTTTGTGTTTTTGGTTTGATTAAAATCTAATTCAAGTAGAGTAAGTGGTATTGGCTTATCTGTTATTGCTTTTGTTTTGACCAATGTCATTTCTAGCTGGATTTCGTGCGAGTTTTGTTTGTTTACTTGGTTTTTTAGAACTGTCTTTTGATCTCATTTGCAACTGGGAAACCACTTTCCTAGCAAAACCCCGCTTGTTCGTCATATATACAGTAGTATAGGTACCATATATAGCTTAATAATCGTCGGGCAAGTTTGTTAAAAAAATTCCAACCCCTTCTAGATGTTACAATTTTCATGTCACTATAGTAAGTAGATTAAATTTCATGGGCACGCTAATATTAGGACTTACCTTTTATAGTAGTGCTCCATTCTAGAATAAATTTCGACTTCCATACGGATGTCACTAGGCAAAAATGTCACACTTTTGTATCTCAAAAAGTTTGGTTTACTTCGCAAAGAAAGAAAGAGAATCACGACTTGGCGGTAGACACGTGTAGGCCGGTACTTCGTGTATTTGTTTTCAAATCTACCGTACAAAACGTGAACTTGATAAGGAAATGGATATATAGTAAATAAACGTGTAGCCTATCCAAAAGTTAGTAGATTTATGTCAAAACAACTCACTTTACTAAAGTGCACGTTTCAAGTAGAAACGTATGGAGAACAAACAACGGCGATATCTAATTATAATTGTTTAAAATGATAATGCACTTAAATTATTTTTGTGAATCAAGGATCAAGTGTTGTTTACTTTATTTCCAAACCTTAAGGAGTATCTTGTTTTCTTTTCTAGAGATTAGGTACATGTGTGCCTCTCACGAGCTTATTTTTAAACAGAATTTTTCATTTTGTCCCATTATTTCATGGTCTATACTTAAATTAGATTAACGTATATTTATTACGAATAACTAATATGAACGTACAGAATGTCAAACTTACATCAATTAATAAAACCTTCATTAAAAAATAATTATATGAAAGCTAGATAATGTACTTTTCCTTATCATCCTAAATATTATAATGGACGGAATACCTCGTAGCAAGGTTATTTTAATTTGCTTAATTCGTACTAACGCAGCAAAGGTCAATTTTTCCTCAAGAAGATGTTTTGACTCTGAAAGGTTAGAAAATAATGGTGCAGTTGTAAAATGTCCCAGAGTTTGAACGATCATTGTTTCAGCTAAGTAAAATGCCACGGCAGATTGCGAATGAGGTTTAAATAAATATATACCTTGTAAACATTGTGACCTTTGTTTAAACGACTTAGCTACTTCTCAAAACACTGGCATTGGTTCATCGTACTTGGCCTTACGTTGTACAATAAAATTATATTTTTAGGGATTTTTGTTATTCCAAAGATTAATACGACATTGGAATAATATTGCTTTGTTTGTGACAAATTCAAACCTTGGGTGGTTCATGTACGTACACAATTAGTTAAATTGTTCAGAATTCCTTGCCTGTAAACCTGGAGACACTACTTACATCACTGTTTTACATCTTTTACATTACCTGGGCTAATCCAAACAACAGTCAAAACACTGAATGTTATAAAAAATGCGTATCTGATTGGAATTAACAACGTTTGCATACCTATGTGCATAATTTGTCCTTTGTTTCTCCCAAAAAGGCAAACACTGCCTGTTTTACATCCTCAACTATTCCCGACTGTAACTGACCTCGAAATACACAAACAAAACAAACGTAACTGTTACATGTTAGTAGGATTCCAAAGGTTGAATGTCTGATAAGTGATAAACTTTTCGGACACCAAAACACATCTGCTCCATGATATTAGTCCTGGCGTGACGAATCTGAGAAACAATGTAATATGTGCATAATAGCGTTTCGCAGGTTAGCAATACAACATTTATATATCTACATTTGGACACCTTCCAATTAATGTTGCAGACAGGTTAATGCAGTTAACTGATTGCATATTAATGTAATTTTTCAGACGTATGCTTATCGATTTTATCTGGCCCGATTGTTAATAAGCCAACCAAACAATAATTTCCATTAGCTATTGTATCTACATTAACAATCTACGCTAATAAGCCAGTTAGTATCGAACTTGTTTACATAATGTTTTTAACCAAATCCCTATTGATCATCTTTAATTAGTAAATAATTAAAAACAGTAACCGCGGTTGCGTAAAAAGATTTCCTTTGTATCAATTATTATTTTCTTATCAGTTATTAACTCAATAGCTGAACAGTGCGATAAGAAAACCGTCATCCTGTAAACACACAGATTTCAAACTCGAAAAAAACAGATTTGACAGGAATAGGTAAATTTTTCCTTCTGTTTCAGGCAATTCTGATATACCCAAATTTCATAAAGGCGCTGCCCAGCTTTTTAGAACGATAATAGTCACGAAACTAATAGTTGGCGTAGGTCAAACATGCGAGTATTTCTCAATGTTAATTAGATTATAAAAGAACAATTTATTTAAAGTTGGATACTAAATTGTTTTTCGCGCATGTTTTTGTAATCCGTTGACATTGTGACGCGCCATTTAAGAATACGTCATTAACCACCTCCACGTCGCATTTTCATTACCTCATAGTGCAAATGGAGCAATTTAAGTAGGCGAGATTGTTCCAGTTTTTTACTAAAATGTGGCAAACGGATGTATACAGGTTATTTTTCATTTTACACAGCACAACTGTTGTTAGTTGTGGATTGTACTATGGAGAATTAGTTTTTGTAACACACAAATACATAGGTTCACTTGGTTTAAAGAAATTTTCTTAAAAAACATTTCTGTCATTTATGTGGATTTTTTTAAATACTGAACATTAAAACCGATAAATTTACAAGCAAGAACAGATAAAGCCTATAGTTGGGTATGACATTTATTGTATTTTTAAAATGTCCATAACTCTTCATAATCACGTGCCAGGGTGCATATTAGACATAATTCGTTCTTTTTTGATACTTTGATGACCCCAAGAGTTTAACGGTTTCCAGTTAATGAGTTTTATCCATTTCGCCAACATTTTGAATTAAATACTTCGAAATTCACCGACCTGATGTATTCCTATTTAGTTTTCAAATCGTTTGCTCATCATAAGCCAATAAGCTAAAATGTGACTTCTGACATGGTTCAACTTATAATATAGTGGGGGCATATTTGTCAGAGTATGGAGAACGATTTCATCAAATAATGATCGAGTCTCATTAAATAAAAACATCAACGATTTATTTGTTTTTCGACTATTTCGTTAAACTAAGTCGACCTAGAGGTGCATGTATTTGTGAAAAACGGATTACATGAATGGGAAATAACTTTTCAAGGACAATCTAAAACTTAAAAACAGTTGTGCTGTCTTAAAATTAAAAATGATCTGTACGCCTATTTGTCACGTTTTAGCAAAACTGGAAGAATCTCTCATGCTCAAATTACCCCGTTAGGCTAATGCCGGCACCATGACGTGATGAAAATGCGATGTGGAAATGGTTAATGACGTTTTCCTTTATCGCGCGCCACAATGTCAACAACAGATTACAAAAACCATATGTGCGAAAAACATTTTAGTATCTAACATTAATTAAATTGCTCTTTTATATAATCTCAAGCACGTTGAGTAAGATGTTTGTTTGACCTACGCCAACTGCTAGGCGTTTTAAATGATAATATTGGCACAGTCGTTTTGTACAAGAATTTAAAATTCCTAAAACTTGGAGTTTTAACATTGAAATTGGTGTAGTTGATTACCGAAATACAAAAAAAAAGCGTATACCACAAAACTGAAATGAATCCAAAGCCTTCGAGTGCCGTCAACTTTGTTTCGGCTCTCGGGCAACAATAAACTTTTGGAATCTATTTTTTAATCATCCTTTGGGCTTTACCTTTTAAGGAAATTATGTGATCGTAATTCTTCGCACGGCAATGGAGTTCTCCTGAACCTAATTCATAAGAAAAATTCGATCGAATCTTGGCTTTTTATCTTAAACCGTTAAATTCTTATCTTAATATTTTACTACTTATCTTAAATCTTAAAGCTTTATTCTTAAATCTTTGACTTGATTTCAAAAATTTTCTTTAGGCGCTCGAATCAGATCGATGGGAAACCCAGCTTTTCTGAAAGATTCGGCCTTGGAGAGTCGATAACATGGGGAAATTATTATATCACGATTATATTTTAGTATGCCATTTAGTAAAATATTTGATTGAGATTGGATAAGTCGGTTTTCGTGCGATTTTAAAACAAAAAGGGTCTTTTTTAGTTTGGTGTAACCGCGTGTTTGTGATTTTTTTCAATGTTATGGACTATTTAGGATACCTACTCCTTGGACGTGTTTTCTCTTCCATTTAAGGAACTAAAGTGTCAGTTGTCCTCCTGGAGGAGTTAAAAGACAGTGAGCGACGAAAAGTGGCACGTACAACGAAATTTCAAACAAAATATAATATGTAATGATTACCTGCAAATATGCATTCTTGCGCTTACATCATATTTTAAAGTTATTATATCGATTTCTATATTTGGATTTGGGAGCAAGTAATTGTCTCATAGCTTCTTCTGTAATTTTTTCTGTATTTTTTTAACGAATATCCTAAAATTAAACTGACATATTATTACACCTACTGGAACAATTTATAGTAACATTACAAGATATCTGGATTCTACAATCAAATAATTTGAACTTTATTCAAATGCTTATAGAGTGTGCATGATTACCGGAGTACAAAAAGTGGCAGATATACTACAGTAATCTCTCGGGTGCAGCCTCGGGATTAAAACACGCACATTTAAGTCCTTCAGTATACAATATTCTATCTCCATCTGAACAGTGACAAGTCGTTTTTCGACTGATATCTTTTGATGTAATCGTGCTGTCGTAATAATGGACGCTGCATTCTTCATTTTTTTGCTGTGACCTGTAACAATTTATTCTTAACTTTAGCTTTTGTTTGAGATCCGCTGGCTTTCTTTAAGTTTCACCAACGCCATCTTGCGCATTTTATTCGTGCCAGAGCACGCAAGTCCCAAATGGCCAAATCGTTAAATTTTCACTCCTTTCCGGAAGAGATTCTCTTTCAATAAGCATGTGAAGCGGATGTGTTGCTAATTCTATGGGTCTAATTGCACAAATTATTTGATAGTGTCTTTAGTGATTGGCCATTTTTCGTCGTGCTCAGTTGTCATTTGCTAACCCTTTTTCTTATCTTGGGGATTTTATAGGAATGTCTGCTGTACGAATTTAGACGTGAGTGAAACGTCGCTGCGTACTATAGTTAGCATCCTCTTGTTATTCCTTGTGATTCGATTGAAATCTACATGTAATTGTTTGTAGGGTTTTTGGTGGAATTTTTAGGTGTCCTCATTATTACGGCGCCAAATTCTACGAGGGTAATTCAAACTTAAGACGACGTTTTGAATTACACACTGGAAAATAGCCGTCTTTAGTTACTTCTACGATTCATCAATTTGAATAAATCTCTGTGAGAGGCTGATGGCTGTAAAATTATCCAATCTCAGTCCTAAAAGCTGTTTGGTAGTGGTGAAAAGAGAATAACTAACCAATGAAAATTAATTAATTAATTATTATTTAATATTATATTAATATATATTATTATTTTATTTATTAATTAAAGACCGCCGCCATACCCATTGTGCCATTGTTGGGCGTTAAAAATTTACTTAGTAATTCAGAGAAGGGTTATTTTGCACTAAAATTGGCATTCGCGTTTTGGTGGTCCATCAAGTGGCCGAATTTTAGTCACAACTTCGTTGGATGAGTCGTTTGAAGATTTAATGACAAGTGTCAAACAAAAATCTGAATTTGTTGCTCGTGAAATTGAAGGTGTAGTTCATCAGTAATTGCGTTTCCTTGGTCAGACCAACTTAATTTTGGTTATTTCTTTGGACAGACTGTGAGTATTCACTTTTTATTTCTTGAGATCTCTAGAATTCATTTATTTGTTTTGTATGTCCGTTCTGTGATCGGATTGTGTACAAGAAGGCTTTATGTCGTCTTATAATTGTTATTACCTCGTTTAGGTAATTATGCGTTTCTTCTGTTTAATAATAAATTATTGTAATCTCAGGTTTAGCATTTGCATTTAATTTTGATACTTCTGTTTCTATTAGGGGCTATAAGCGCATATCTGGGAACAACTTTTTGCATATGAAATAAAAATTCTCGACCACGTTAAATTGAGTAAGCCACAAGTTGCTCCATCGAGGTGCAAAGTAGGTATCGTTTTAACGGTGCAAAATAGCATCCGTACAATTGGCGCCTACTTTCTACATTAAAAAAAACCATTGGTCAAAAAAACATGATTCATGTCATTACAAAGAATTACAGACGCACAATCGGCACCTAATTCGTGCACAAGGAAAAATGGTTTTAAACCAGATTTAGTTTACATTACCATTTAGGATTTTTAAGTTTTATTAGCACAATGTTGACAAGGCGCACGGAGACCGCCCATTAATTTAGCATCATAAGGTTTTCTTGTTTAACTTTTACATTTTAAAGTTACTGCAATTAAAAGAACTTGTGTGGTGTGGAACATAGGTATACGGAAGCTCTGGAAGCTCAACCTTGTTACAACTTTTGAGATGTGATTAAAAAGTCGCCTCCTTCATTTATTAAAATACGTCAATTCGACAAACGATTTGCCTCAGATTTGTTTTCCAATCGATCTGTGACAAGTCGTTTTCGATCAATTTTAGGGGCGAAACTATTATTGTCCTCGCTCGTTTTTCAGTCAGTTTTTCGTCTGTGTTTTGTTATATAATCGCACTAACATAACTTTTCTCACTGTGCTGGACTCTCAAGCGCCTAATTTAATACAAAAATTTGTTTCCCGATCGGCCTGAGACAGGTGGTTTTTCGATCGACACCTGAGATTTGCCTATTTTGCTAAATTAGAGGGGCGATTTTATCTTAAACGTTTAACTTTGTATCTTATTATTATTATTGTATTTGAATTTAAAAAGTAGGTTGAATCCCAGCTCTTCTGTACTATAGGAATTGATTACATACTTGAACCTGCACCACTTGCCGTTTGTGATGAAACATAGGTTAGGGGTCCATCGATGTCCTTGCATTTAATAAAACACCAACTACAATTTATTACATACCACATCATACAATATTCCAAAACCTATTAAGTACTTATGAAGTTGTCTTTGTCGCTTGCCCTATGAATAATGAAAAATGCATTAGAAGTATGTCAACGCAACATACAATAACAACTTGTAAAATAAATAAGAGTATTTTTAACTTGCGTAACATAAAGACGCTGATTCGTTCAGGAACAATGCCCACAGTGTTATTATCTATATATAACAGCGCGGTGTATCTGAGCCTGAGGAATGTATTCTAAACTACACGAAATCAATAATACATCTACCCCCAACTAACCTTTAAGGGTTCCTCTCTTAGTAGTTGGAAACTAATAATTATATACTTCACTGTTGACCGGCATTAGATGAGTATGTGGGTTGAAATTTGTCTAATTTGAACCGTTCTTGCAAGTTATTGAGGGAAGGGCGCATTCTAGGCGAAAGTCTTTTTGATCAAAGTCCGTTTATTATAGTTTTGAACTAGTTCACACAGAGACAATTTTGAGCTCTAATCATAATTCGGAAGCTCAAGCTTTCCCGTATGTTTATTTTCCTAACAGAAATATTAATTAATTTTTCTCTTAATTTTAATGGAAAATTTCGTCACGCTAGGTTGCAGAATCTAGTAGCGGTCAGACCTAAAGCTTGTCGAATGGGATTGGATTTGGGGAAAAGCCTTAAGGCTTTAACCCAGAGTCCTAGACGATGAAATTTTTGAGCAGAATTTGTGAGCGGCTATCCAGATTTCTTAGAATTTCCACGAAACCGGGGCGCGTTTATACGTATAGGTTGGGGGACGCCAAATTTATCTCGATTGACGAATATATTCCTTTGTTTCGAAAGGAATTATTTTATACTGTTAACTGTGTTAGATCGAGCAAAAAGAATAAAATTTTCACTTCTAAAGGCCGTTGCAGGTTTTGCACACTTACAGATTCAGGTAAAAGATTTTGCATGCGACGGACCAATTTCCCTCAGCTTTTGCATACGCATTCCTCTAGTAGTACTGCACAAATTATACGAGTACAATAATTTACGAAAAATATTACATAATAGGGGGGTGGATTGGGTCACAAATAAAAAAAGGTTGAGAAACGCTGCCTTAATATAACATCCAACGCGTAATTCGTGACATTAAGACAACTGTGCCAAAATGTGAACGTAAATTTTGTCAAAAGGATCGATGCCTGTAAACGTGATCGTGGTGTAGATTTGCATGAAATTATTTTGCATTTTTAAACTGTAGGCTTCATCACCTTTCAATAAAAGATTCTGAAACTTTTATCTAAATTATATTTTGTTTCACAACTAATAAGAGTGCGAATCTGGAAAGGAGTAGCATTAGGAATTAGCTTTTCGTATTACGCCAAAAAAGCAACAGCCTCGTAAGCAACTGTCAGTGTTCCCAAATATCAAACCAAAATAAATAACCAATATTGTAAATTAGTAACAAGGTGTCTGGAGGTCTGAGACTTATAAATTAGTTTTCACACCTTACTAGGTTCTTGTACTGTACGGCACTGCTGTCAGCTTTTTTAGTCGTAGGAAATAATAAGCCGGCATATTTCGAAATATAAAATTTATAAATGGAAAAGTTAATTTGTTCTCCAACGTGGAATAAATACTGTACCTATACTCGTATCGGTTGCAATGAATATTACACAATTTTACAATAGTATGTCATTACCATCAATAAAAGAGGTACGCTCGAATTGACATCCCTAAGCGACGACTCTTGTAACATTAATATCGAAAAATGAACGGATGTACTGCATACATACACATATAAACCAAGTTCAATAAAAGGGAACATTTCACCCGATTTATTCTTCTCGTTAGAAATTAACAAAAAAAGGTGCTCCAAGTTAAATTTCCCTGCAAACAAGTTATATTTTGTAACAAGGAAAGTATGAGAATCTAGACGCGAGGCGTGGTATTAGGAAGGGTAGCACCCTCAGTGTTCCGTTCAAATGCAAATTATATGGCAATGTATTGAAAAGTTTCCTTTTTAAGAACAGAGGGTGCTGGTCAAATGCTTGCCGTGGAATAACAATTATGTAACAATGAGAAAAGAACGCAGTTTTAAGAAAATCTTTCTAATTTTCTACCTGTAACAAGAACATGTTGCTGCGGCAATAACACTAACTTGAGCCACTCCCGCAGGTATATGTAAAGTTTTTATCACGCCAGTTGATCAACGGTAGCTTAATTTTACAAACGTCGATGCTTATCTGTGTGGATTGTACTCGCTCGTATAATTCGATGCGAGTTATATTACATTTCAAACAGTTTAACTGTTTGCTTAATTTATTTGGGATTGTATTTGTTGAAAAATTGTTGACACTTTCATACTTTTTACCCTTAAAATATGTGTGTGAAAAAAGCAGATAAGGTACTTAACTGTGTAGACGTTGTTTTTAACGTTTTAATTTTAATTTAAATATTCATCAACTTTTTTTGTCATGTTTAATATGCTTCTTGTACATTATCGAACAAGAGCACTGTCAGAATATTCGACACATCATATTCAACACCGAACTATGTTGCTTGACGAATTTGCCAGTTGCCTTATTCTTTGATGAGATCTATTCGAAGGTTGAAAAACATAATCCTTTGTAACGTGTTGAGCAAACTACACCAAGTTATAGTAATCTTTCCATGGTTTCTTCGCGATCTGCTTTCACAAAGATTGTTATTTCTCTTAGATGTATTAAAGACAAACATATTTGTTAATCAATTATTGTCTTCCAGTAACGCAAACTAAGATAAAAAACAACGGAATATTCATACTTTCTTTTCACTGATGTTGAATATTTTTGAAAAATACTACGCCATGGAATTATTTCAAACAACGTTAACGATGTTATCAGTTGATTAATTCTATCGTATATTTAAATAAGTATAATTGCTACGGTTACTGTCCATATTTCAGCGATTATTTTCAAATGTAAAATAATTGCGTAATTAAATATTTACCTATTCAGGAAATAATTAATAAATATGCCGAATATACCGCGTGCTTAAAAATTTTTCGTTGTTCATCAAATTGTTTTGGTAAGAAGAAACATTTCTGGGCAATTTTCCACCCAAAATGTCATTGTCAAGTTGAAAAATTCATTTTAGACAAAAACAGAAAGATGGATTCCATTAAAAAAAAGTACCAACATTGTTAGCACGTTAAAATATTTTATAGATGTCGAAGCTTTACACGGCGCCCCTCCAACTAGAAAGCTCACCAGCCGCCACTGAATTTTCCATCCTTTTCTCGACTAGCAGAGGAGTTGTCATAGGGCTAGAAAGTTGAAAGGGGGAGGTTCCACTCCTGACATTATATCTACGCTTTCGTTTCATGATAGCGCCGCCCGGGGCGAACGACCCCTACGCCACTGGAGGAGATAATTCTATTAAATGGAAAGATTGATTCCACCTGTAAAAATATTGTGGGAAGGGCGCCCACCTTATACCATCACAATTTCTTCAATTTTCCTCCTTGAGCTCTTTAGCGGCAGTATGTAACATTTTAAATGGCATGTAGGTGGCACATCGTTGGAAGGTTTCCATAAAAACAAATTTCAATCAGTCATTTTTAGCGAAATCTGTGAATTTCTTCTTTCCGTTGTGTTCCTTAACCCAAAATACCACAATTTTAAAATTCATAGCATTCCGAAAGGAGGTAGAAAACGATTTTGGCCCATATATAAGAAATCGCGCGGTTTTGCACTTTCGGCCTAATTTTTAACATTTCAAACCTTGATCCCAAAAACGTGGGTCCAGACGCCATCTTGAATATTTCCCTTCCGGTCCATTTTCAGACCTGGGCATAGGCAGAATTGGATTCAAGAGGGAGACCACTTGTAACTCAATTGTTACCTACACGAAATGCTTCTTGCATGAACAAGGAGAGCTTTTCCTGTAAAGTGACCCTGACTACATGTTAAAATTTGACTATGGGCTATGAGTATCCGAAACAAATTCATAAATAGTACAGTTATTTAATTTATTTTAGATTCGATACTTTTTACGTAGAATGTATACTCAGTGACATGGAAATTGCAACACCAAGAAGGAGTTGGAATTTTTTGACCAAACTTGGCAGAAACGTTTAGCTACTAAAAGGTAACAATTGATTAAAATTTCATTCATATGGATCAAGTGGGAATGGCTTACTTGACAGTTCTTTCATTTTTTTCTAGTTTTTTTATATCGTGTACGTTTTGCGAGATTTTGTTCAGTTCTTATTGTTTTCGCTTTTAATCGTTTCTTTTGAGGCTGTGATCATGCCTAGATACGCCAAAGTGGAAATTACCGCGAATTAAGAGAAGTTGACAGGTGTCGTTGTTAAGTATACACTAAAATCTATTGTAAAATACGAAATGTGGCAACAATGTATTTTGAACTAAGTGAAGTGAGTAACAGAAAGAAAAAAAAATGAAAAATGGCGAAGATAAAAATGGTTCGTTGTATTTTATTAAAAACGTAGTTAAATAAAAAGTTGTTCGTTGTATTTCTATAAAAACGTAGTTAAATAAAGTTCGTTCGTTGTATTTTTATTAAAAGTCGTATTGTTGGTTTGGGCGGAGGTGGTTTCTCGTTCACAAAAATTGCAAGTCACCTTAACCGAAGTCAATCCACCATGATTCGTTGCAATCGGCCATGGATTTGGGAAGGGGCAGGATCGTCGTAGAGAGAAAAGGGAGGGGGAGGAAAGGGTGGGGGGCGAAAAAGAACAATGAAGTGCGGGATCGCCATCTTTGACTTATGGCAACACGAAACCGATTCTCTAGTACCAGGTCAATTGCCGATCAATTGTTAGCTAACGAAGGTCGTCCTGTAACACTTCGAACGGTTTACCGCAGAATCAGAGCTTACGACTTGCAATCCTATCGGCCACATCTTTTGTTACCATTAACAGCTCAACACCGCCAGCAGCGTTTGGAGTGGTGTAGGTTGCGACTGCACTGGAACCTAGAGTAGCATTGGGTGGTGTTCAGTGATGAATCCCGATTTTGTTTGGGTATGCATGATATGATGGCCGTATGAAGGTCAGCCGAAGACGTGGAGAACGTCGCAATATTGAATTTTCTGTTATGAGGCATGTGCACTAAGCTGTGGGGACTATGGTATGGAGTACTATAACTTATGGGAGTAGGGCTAGTTTGTTATTCATTCGAGGTAATATGACCCCCCAGCGATATGTGGATGACGTGATAGAACCCGATATTCTTCCATCTCTTCAGCAGTTGGAAGACCCACTTTTCCAGCAGGATAATGCCCCTCCCCACATTGAAAGACGTTCTATGGACTTATTTCCACATGATAAGGTCAATTTCTTGCCATAGCCACCCAGATCTCCCAGTATATCGCCTATCGAGCAAGTTTGGGACATTATCAAGAGAAGACTGATGAACTTACCGCATCCTCCGCAGACGCTGCAAGCTCTACACAATGAATTAGAGGTTACTCACAGTTGCTTGGGACACAATACCTCAAAAGGAAATCGGCCGTCTGCTAAAATGCGATGCTACGAAGCGTAAGGGAGTGCGTAACCAATAGGGAGGGACTACTATTATTATTAATAAAAATATGTTTATATTTCATCCTTTTTCTTTTAAATTTTAATCAATTGTTACCTTTTAGTAGCTAAACGTTTCTGCAAAGTTTGGTCAAAAAATTCCAACTCCTTCTTGGTGTTGCAATTTCCATGTCACTGAGTATATTATACTCGTATTGCTTATACACCCATTATAGTTCGTATATATGAATTACCAATACATTTCAATTTGTAAGTGTATCACTAACTAAGAAAGGCGCATGCAAGCGGTAGGAGAAAGTGGAAACAATACGCAAAGTTCCTTTCACAAACATTTCCCAGCGACTCTGCATTATTAATTTTTTTGTACATTTCGTGCCAGAATCTAAAAAAATAAACCCAAATTGTGAGTATTTTCACAGATATTCCTAAAAGATAATCCGCGACTTTTTTAATTAGTAACAACGTTGCGGCACTAATTAACATACTTAGCGCGCTTTCATTATCATACGACTTAAATTTAAGTTTTACAATCATGTTAATTTATTCCTATTCGTGTCGAGTTATTAACAATAACTACTGATCGTAAGTTTTACGAGTTTTTGACAAGCTTTAAAATAAACATACTACTAATTTAAATTTATGTATGTACATGTATTTAGGACAGTTTATTAGGGAAATAAGGGTCTTTAGACTTTAGGCATTGATGCCACATACTACCAGTTGCCTGCAACCTTTTGTTGTCAACATTAAGTGCAATGATAAAACAAACAGTTAAGTAATCGTTGTTCCATGCACTGTACCGTTGAAACGACACGTGAGTTATGGAAATGTTGAAACGGTTTATTTAAGCTTTTCATTGCAGAATAACCAAACATTCGCATTTATGCAAGTAAACATGGAGTATGGTGATTGATGTAAATTCGGTAATATTGTAATGGCTATGATCAACTGTAAAAAATAAATTGATAACCTCCAGACTTGATGTTCCACAATTAAATTTGCCATACTGTCCTAGACACGGATATGTATGTAATTATGCATGGATGTCGAACGAATGAATTATAGACGTTACGATCTAGTAATAAAATAAAGGCGTCTTTAATATGAGTCATCGATTTGTAATACGACATCCAATAAGAAGTGCACAGGGAAACATATCACTCCGCGAAATATAAAAGTAGAAGATCGTATACAAAAATGTAGAGCAGATTGAAAAATTGCAATAAAGCTTTAAAGCTGGCATAACATGATCTTGAGGTAAAAAGTAAAAACCTTTTTTCCTTCACAAATCAAGGAATCTGTTGACAGAAAACGTTCAAAGACACAAATAGGATTAAAACGACTTGAGGTATTGTCATTCGGTTTGTTAGTATTTCCCGAAAAGTTATACCTACTTTAGCTTTCTGCAGAATTGTGATGAGTTTCCATTTACTTTCTAACCATATTCCATATTTAGTCCTGAAAAAATTTTAAGGCGTTTGTAGCTAAAATAAAATGGGACTGGTAATAAATATAACATGCAGTTATAGGGTTTAAAGTTAAGAGAACGTCGTATACAAAATGTCAACCATAAGAGTTGTTATTTAACCATTTATACCTGCTACCATCTGTTAGGAAACAGGTAATAGAATATTTATGATTTCTAAAATGTGTTGGACAGAGATAGGCTTTTCTACCTCTACAGCATTGGCACACGAATTCTGGTCGTAAACAATTTATGAAGCGTTAATAAGTTGTTAATCATAACATTTTAATTGATATTATCACTTTGTTTTCAAGCTGTATGCGTACCTCAATAACAGAATAATTTGTATTGACACACAGAAAACAATTAATTGTTTGTCTAGAATGAATGATTGCAGTTGTAAAGTCATTTCATCACTAGAAAATATAGGAATAATATGTATTTTTGATGGTTGTTGGTTTTAGATAACGTTGATAATTAAATAGTTCACCTAAAAAAATTGTGCGATGCTTCAAATGTTGTGTACTGTCTTGGTCATCTTTGCTATACAATTAGCCATTGATAAGATAACCCACTTTATAACTTTCTGCGTATAAAGTGACGGGGGCTTATTAGTTAACAAGCATTAGAAGGGAATACCGCAAGGTTCATTTTGGAACTCTTTTTCTTTCGTCTTATAAAAGAGACACTACTATTTGTATCTGAATTAAGAATGCAATACACATGTGTATGCTAAATTGCTAAACCGATGGGTAAAGATATAAAAATGCGTATTTGGAAGTTAGTTCACTTATTCTGGCACAATGATCAAACTAGAAGCATCATATTTCAGAGTATTTTGACTATTTATTTTTAATTTAGGAATTTTGAAGTTTTTTGTATAAAATCTGTTAAGTAAGTTAAGTATAAAACACTAGTTTGTAACAGTCAGTACCAACCAACCACCTTGAAAAGGGAGAAATTCCATGGTCAGGTAATTAAACCGGTTACCTTAAACAAAAGCACGGGTTTGGGACAGATTTTGTAACTTTCTATTGCATTCCATTGCAGTCGTTGCTAAGATCAAGATGTATTTATATAGCGGTTAAGTTGAGTTAATAAAATTATTTTGTTCTTAACGAGTAATTCAATATTCTGCACTGTTCCTGTGGTGCAGAGCAAACATTGGTCCTTCGAGCAGGATAGTACAAAAATCAACGAACAAATCGCGAAGTATGTGCCAAGAAACAAAAGCAGCGACAAGATTAGCAAAACAATGGAAACGACTGCAGTAACCTGGTGAGTGAGCTTTCCTCTGTATTCCTTTTATAATCTCTATTATGATACTGTACATTTCAACGAATTATAATGCCAAAAACACGTAATCAAAGCGCAATTGCCATTAGTGATCAAACAAGTTCGGAATTAGAGCCAACAATCATGGTAGACAATTTAATAATCAAACGCGAAACAATTTTCTCTAAATTAGCCAGATTTTCTGACTATATTTTACAACCGGAAGCGCACAACATTTTTGAATTAAAAGTTCGTATTTCAAAATTAGAGCAATCGTGGGCAGAATTCGAAGATGTTCAATCAGAAATTGAACTTATAGAGAAAGGTGATGAACAAAAAAATGAACGTGGTAGATTTGAAAACGAATACTTTACATTATTTGGAATAGCTTAATCTCGTCTTTCTGACTTATCCCTTGGTAACAGGCCTAGTAGTAGTTCTTCCGAATCTAAAAACATCCCAGTGAAGTTACCAACGATAAAACTTCCGACATTTAGTGGTAATTACGCTGACTGGATTTGTTATTACGACACGTTTAATTCATTAATTAATGTGGATGATAATTTAACCAATATACAAAAATTCCACTATCTTAAATCAAGCTTAACAGGTAGTGCGGCTGAGGTGATTGCTTCGTTAGGTGTTTCAAATGATAATTACGCTATAGCATGGAACCTCTTAAGGGATCGCTTTGAAAACAAAAGATTAATAATCAAAAACCATATAGGGGCATTAATTAACTTACCTAATGTTACAAAGGATTCGGCACAATCACTTAGACAATTATTAGATACGATAAATAGTCAATTAAGAGCGCTTAAGGTACTAAATTTACCAATTGAACATTGGGACGCAATCATTATAGAGTTAATTACTATAAAATTTGATTTTGCAACAAATAAGGAATGGGAATCCTTAAAATTTAATAATGACCTTCCTACCTTAAAGGAAATGATCGAATTCATAACGCATAGATGTAAAATGCTAGAGTCTATTGGCAAGCAAACTGATTCTCGTAAAAATCATGATAATCCTAACGTCAAATCCTTTCAAACAAATCAATCACTTCGATCAGGTGTTAGAACGGTAACCTCGCATGCCACTTTTTCGGGTACAATTACTTGTGTTATTTGCAAGCAAGCTCATTTTATACAACAGTGCCCACAATTTCTTAAGTTAACACCCGATAATCGTATACAAGAAATCAAAAAATTGCGTCTATGTTTAAATTGCCTAAGAGAAAACCATCTAATCGCTAATTGCAAATCAATTCATAATTGTAAGGTCTGCCGTAAACGACACAACTCTTTACTTCATCGCGAACGTAATCATGATTATAATACTACATCAAACGAATCTGCTACAATTACTAGTCCAACTGAGGGAGCAAATGAAACTATATCAAATACTTACGTGAATCATTGTAGGGAAATTACCATCAATAAATCAATCATTTTATTATCCACGGCACTAGTTGATATTTACGATATTTACGGTAATGTTCATTCCTGTAGGGCATTGCTTGATGTCGGTTCGCAATCAAATTTCATCTCTCAACCTATGTTAGAACGTCTCAAGTTAAAAACCATACCAGTTAACATTCCCGTTACCGGCATAGCGCAAACGAGCACTTCAATTTCTAAACTTACTAAGATTACGCTAAAATCTAGGTTTAACACTTATAGCGCAAATATTGATTGCTTAGTAATTCCAAAAATCGGAGGTAAGGTGCCCACGCACTCGTTCCCAATTAATACCCTATTGATACCAGAAACAATTAAATTAGCGGACCCAGAGTTCCACATACCTAAGGATATTGACTTGTTGCTGGGCGCGGAACTATTCTGGAACTTATTATGCATCGGACAAATAAAATTACCCAACAACCAGCCATATTTACAAAAAACAAAATTAGGATGGGTTATCGGTGGCGAGTTAGGTATACCTTCACAAAACATACGTTCTTCTTGTAACTTTTCAACAACACAACTTGAAAATCAATTAGCAAAATTTTGGGAAATAGAAGCTGTAGAATCTATTGCAGGTTTGACGAAGCAGGAAATACAATGTGAGGAACATTTTAAACGTTCATATTCTCGTAATAGTGAAGGGCGCTTTATAGTTAGGTTACCATTTAAGACAAATCAGTTTCAATTAGGTTTATCTAAAGAACAAGCGGAAAGTAGATTTCTGGCATTAGAATCCAAACTGCATCGAAATCCTAAATTATTAAACGATTATGCAGATTTTATTTACGAATATCAAAAATTAGGTCATATGGAGGTAGTTCAGGAATCACAAGAGCTTAGCCAAACTCAGTCGACATTTTACTTGCCCCATCACGCGGTCTTGAAATCATCCAGCCTAACTACCAAGCTTCGAGTAGTATTTGATGGCTCGGCAAAATCCACAACTGGATTGTCGTTAAATGATACACTAATGGTTGGCCCTACTATACAAGAGGACTTAGTTTCAATTTTAATTAGATTTAGGAAACATCAAGTGGCTTTTGTCGCCGACATTGTAAAAATGTATAGACAAATATTAATACACCCTAACGATAGAGATTACCTTAGAATTTTATGGCGAAATCACCCTAGTGAATCGCTGAAAACCTATAGATTATGTACAGTTACTTATGGAACAGCCCCTGCGACATTTTTAGCGGTAAGATGTCTGAGTGAGATAGCTGAGTTAGAACGGGCTAATTTCCCTTTAGCTCATGAGATTATAGCAAGTGATTTTTATGTTGACGATCTGATAACGGGAGCAGATACGTTGGAGCAAGCAATAGCCATACGCGATCAAGTAGTCACGGCATTATCAAGGGGTGGGTTTCAGCTAGCAAAATTTAGTTCGAATAATCATAAATTGATGTCTGACCAATTAACTAGACACTTAAATGCGAATATTAATCTAAGCCCGGATGGGGACATTAAAACATTAGGTTTAGTTTGGAACTCTAACCACGATAGCTTAAGGTATTCATTTGATGTAAGCAATACGGCGTCAAAGGTAACAAAACGGACCATCTTGTCCAAAATTGCTCAAATTTATGACCCCTTAGGATTAATAGGCCCTATTTTAACAAATGCAAAGCTCATTCTACAACAACTTTGGGCAGCTAAGATCAACTGGGACGAATCTATTTCCATGGAATTGCATTCCCGATGGACTCAATTTCTCCAAGGCTTAAATGATGTGCACACTCTTAGTATCCCTAGAAATGTAGTTCCGGTTAGCAATCCAATCACTACACAAATTCATGGTTTTTGTGATGCATCACAATTGGCTTATGGTGCATGCGTTTATGTTCGATCGACAGATGCACACGGCAATTATTATTGTCACTTACTTTGTGGAAAATCGCGCGTAGCTCCATTAAAACTTATAACGATTCCGAAACTTGAGCTGTGTGGAGCGGTATTATTAGCAGAACTAGTTAAGAAAGTAGTAACAGCAATCAAATTACCTATTAGTCAAAATCAAATATTTTACTGGACCGATTCTAAAATAGTCTTAGCGTGGTTGGCATCACCCGTGCAGAAATGGAAAATTTTCGTAGCTAATAGGATATCTAAAATACTTGCGTCTTGCGAGACCAAGCAATGGCGTCACGTTCGGACACACGATAATCCAGCAGACCTTATTTCCCGGGGATGCTCGGCAATGTATCTAAAAAATTCGAAATTGTGGTTTACAGGGCCCTATTGGCTTTTACGAAATGATAATCAATGGCCTGCAGAAAACATATTGGGAGAGGAACTTGAACTCCCAGAGGTACGCAAGGCTCAAACTCATGTTAATTTCATAACACAAGGAGACATTCCTGAAATACTTGTGAAATATTCCTCATTCTCAAAATTACAAAGGGTCATGGCTTACTGTATAAGATTTATACACAACACACGAAAATATCCGAAGTTAGGCGGGCATTTAAGTTCACACGAATTACACAATGCTAAAATTCAGATTATCAAAATGACGCAAGCTAGCACCTTTCAAAATGAACTTAATTCACTACACGCAAAAAAATCTCCGGATTACAAGGGACAACTTAAAACGTTAAACCCCATTCTAGACAGTGACCACGTATTACGAGTAGGCGGTAGGTTGACCCACGCAAACATATCATATTCCCAAAAGCATCCAATTATTCTGCCTCATGATCATCATATTACAAGGCTCATCATTTTATATGAGCATATAAAACACATGCACGCGGGACCTCAAGCCACACTAGCTGCCGTGCGTCAATGTTATTGGCCCATTAATGGTCGAAATCTAGTTAGAATAATTATCCATAAATGTGTTATATGTTCAAAATGTAGACCAGTTATTAGGGATCAGTTTATGGGAAATTTACCAAAGCACAGAATAGAATCAGCTAGACCATTTGTGAATTGTGGTATAGATTATGCTGGCCCAATCCAAATTAAAAACTGTTTTGGGCGCAGCAAAGCGGTAACGAAAACTTACATAGCACTATTCATCTGCCTTTCGACAAAGGCTATTCATGTTGAGCTCGTATCCGATTTAACATCTAAGGCATTCTTAAACGCCCTCAAAAGGCTCATGGCTCGCAGAGGCAAAATTTCTAATATATATTCAGATAATGCAAAAACATTTGTTGGCGCTAATCACGAACTTGTCAAAATAGTCAAACTTGTTCAGTCTAAGGATTTTCTGGACAATATTAAGGATAACTTGAGTAAGGATAATATCACTTGGCATTTCATTCCTCCTAGAGCTCCTCACTTTGGAGGACTTTGGGAGGCTGGGATCAAATCATTAAAGTTTCATTTGAAAAGAGTCGTTGGTAACTCTATACTAACCTTTGAAGAAATGTACACTGTCTTAACCCAAATCGAGGCATGCCTCAATTCGAGACCCCTTACTCCTCTATCATCCAACCCTGATGACCTTTTACCCTTAACCCCAGCTCACTTCATTATTGGAGAATCTTTGGTAACACCAGTAGAACCTGACATGGAAGAAATGAAGATGAACCGGTTATCCAGATATGAATTAATTCAAAAACTCAGGCGTGATTTTTGGAAAAGATGGTCGCGAGAATACCTTTCGACGCTTCAAAATCGTACCAAATGGAACATCAAACGCAGTAACATTCAGACCAACCAATTGGTGATCTTGAAAGAAGATAACTTACCTCCACTTCAATGGCGTATGGGGAGAATTATAGAAACTCATCCAGGCGGTGACGGTGTTGTGAGAGTGGTTACTATAAAAACACAAAACGGCGTTGTTAAAAGATCAGTGTCCAAAGTGTGCGTATTACCAATAGAGTAGTTATATTTATCTTAAAAGCTCCGCTTTTTAGCGGGGGGAGTATGTTAAGTAAGTTAAGTATAAAACACTAGTTTGTAACAGTCAGTACCAACCAACCACCTTGAAAAGGGAGAAATTCCATGGTCAGGTAATTAAACCGGTTACCTTAAACAAAAGCACGGGTTTGGGACAGATTTTGTAACTTTCTATTGCATTCCATTGCAGTCGTTGCTAAGATCAAGATGTATTTATATAGCGGTTAAGTTGAGTTAATAAAATTATTTTGTTCTTAACGAGTAATTCAATATTCTGCACTGTTCCTGTGGTGCAGAGCAAACAAAATCCGAAGGAGCATATTCAAAAGTAAAGTCGGTTGATCCATCTTTCTGTATGTCGAGATTCTTGAGAAAAAAAGAAACATCAATTTTGCGACATCTGGGGATTTTGCACCCCAACTGGAATATTCCGGACCCAATTCTTTTAATGTAGTAGTTTCTTATATGCTCTGTAATTAAACCTGGAACTAAGAGGTAATTTTAACTTATGTCATAGGCAGAATTTGTTTTGTTTGGGCTCTCAAAATGCCTACAGTCCGCATAATCACCCCTTTAATCAGTATGTCGATCAATTAATTGTGTTCACGGTTCTCCCAGAATATTTTTATCGATTTCGGATTGTTTCCATTCCTAAGTTTCTTCGCACAAAAATTACGTGGAACGTTTGGATGTTAAATGTCTGCTGCAATCTTTTCATAAAGCCAAACCCATAAAATCAAAGTTTGGAAAAATCCGTTATTTAAACACATTTAACTTTTAACTTGAAAAATTAATAATTATCTATCTCACCACCTAGTAATGCCTCTAACCTCTTCTTTTTGCTTTGTTAATAGGAATGGGAGTTATTAATCAAAATGTATTATTTGTACAACAAAGAAAAAACCTTGCAACTTTCAGGGGCTTATTTAGGGCCCGTTGCACAAAAGCAGTTTAAACCTCGTTTAGATTAACCCATTGGATTAAGACATATGATTAGTTGAAATTTGACAGGACGTCAAATATCGACCAATCGTAGACCTTACCTTAATCCACTGGTTAATTCCAAGCGAGGTTTAAACTGCCTTTGTGCAACTGGCCCTTAATGAACTAATTGTTGGGTAACCAGTAGCTTGGGCGTTCACACTTTGTGGGTTCGCCAGCAAACCCTAAGATGCGGTCCGTGTGAAGCAACGATATATGTTTCCTCTGAATCCGCTACACCTTACGTACTAAATTCCCCAAACTCCTCCTGTAAAATTCGCCTCCGCGGATCGCCTTCCACAAATTCGGGGAAATTTAGTATCGAAATATTCGCCCTTTCTCCGCTACCCAAGAAAATTCGATACGGGTAAGTTCAATTCAATAAATCCCCTCACGATGGAGTATTTTCCCCCTGGGGGTAATTTCCTGCGCTGTGTGGAGCCAATATTTTGAAGGGGAGATTGCGTGAACGAATTTTCCAGTATCTTCTCACCCACCGTTCTATTCGCGCCTGAAGTTTTCGACGATTTTTTTGGAAAATTGAAATGCCACTTTGATGTGTTTTTCTCAAAAACGAGTTTCTGTAATAAACAAACGTTGTGCTTGGATGACTAAATAGTTAATTAAAATATAAATGTTTTACAGCGTGGTAATGTAATTAATATGTTGACGTGTACTTTTCAGCACTCTCTTTATTGAGAGTGCGGAGAATAATTTAAATAAATCTTTCTTATATTCTTACTTTTCGAACAATACTAAACTTACGTTCCTGGTCCCCCCTTAACGTCATGTATCAAATTTTACAACAGCTATGGCCCATTAAAACGCATTCTTATCGCTATTAAACATCAACCTTTTAAAAGTAATGAAATTGCCTAGGAATTCAAACAGAACTGTCATTTGCATGATTTAACAAAACAAAATTGATAACAAAATAAACTATAAATTGCCCTACATTTAACAATTCTAGGAATTACTCTTTTACAAGGCAAAACAAACTGCTAGGATACAACTAGAAACGCAATAATCGCTTTGTGTTTACACGTAAAGAACCCAACAGAATAATTAAATAATTTAGGAAAAAAATTGACTAATAATTAATGACATTGTTTATACAGCATGATTTGGACAATATTTATGTTATTATTAATTATCTTGTGCTACAAACTTCAATTTAGAACGTAACTACCTACAATACGTAGAAAATTTAATTTACTTCTTGTACATAATAAAATATGCTATTAAATGGAATATTTTCTTTTACTTTGCAAGATTTTGCTATTAATTGTGATAAGGAGAGAGATTTATAATTATTTAACACATTTCTAAACTATTTTATTTCACATTAACTTACACTTAGGATGTCTCTTTAAAATATCTATATAGTATTCTGTAGTAGTGATTATATTATAGACATATTTAATTACCGTAAATTATTCTTCCAAATTTTTAAATTGCAACGGTATTTAAAAGTAAAATCGCGTTCCATAGAGAAGGTTCACAATGGCAATCCAGTTTTGTATCGAATGCACTAAGGTTCGTTTTTTGCGGTGTACACGAATAAACAAAGTACCGTATCAACATTCCACTGCAGTGTCTTCATGGATATCAAGCGGTATAAGTAGATAACTCTAAAAATAAATCTGTGACATCAATAAAAATGAACGTCGACAATTACGAAATAGCCTTAGTTTTTCCTCCTCGCATTAATGAGTAGATTCTTACCTACATTAATATAATTTATTACAAGTAGTCCCCCTTATAAGAGGTATAAAGTGTCTAGTCTGCGAGACGCCCGGATATTAGAAGATTCTCTTGGTGCAACGACGCCTATGATTAAAATTGGAAAACCTTTAAAGCCGAATTTAATTTAATTCATCCTTTTTATATGAATCAACAAGTGCAGATATTTATAAAATGTAATTGTGGATTTTTAATAAAATTTTTACAGCACAACCGCCGGGAGAATTTGAAGCGCTGCGAATGTTTCAAATGAAATTTTTACATATGCAGTTCGCAGATCTAACATATTTTACATTTTCCGGGGCTTTTGCCCTTCTAAATGCGGTTTTTGCTTTCTTGCTTTTCAATCGATCGACACACCCTCTCCTTACCTAATGCTTGTCCATTGACGCCAATGTGTGTGCTCGATTATATCATTTTTAACGTTCAATGACGCTTTAAAAACCGTATGAAAATGAATCTTATTGTTTTAGGTTCTTGACACGTAATATCTCTCCGTTAAATTCCCGTTACCGTCGATATCCTAATATTGTAGAACGGTGCGGTTGATTAAAGATCGTTAAAAGTATGGTACCTACTTATTGAAAATATCTACAACAAATTTTACCTACTACGAAAATGTGCGCGCTTAATTTATTCCCAGCCGACAGTGCACCCTCTCCTCAAAGCCGGTTGTTTACCATTTTTATAGGGGAGCCTTGAGCTTTTAAATTTAAGACGTGAACTATTTTATTTGCTACTTTTTCGGGGCTTTAATTAGGATCGATTTAGTAATTAGTTCCCAGACTAGCATATCGAAACGAATTAAATGATCGAAGTGTAATAAACAGTGGCGTCGACATACTTGCTCAATTCAACTAATTCTTTAGCAGTTGCAGACTGCAAAATTTGTTTACGACTCGAGAAGCTCAATGGATTTCTATACAAATTATATTGCGA
This sequence comes from Photinus pyralis, assembly GCF_008802855.1. Lineage (NCBI taxonomy): Eukaryota > Metazoa > Arthropoda > Insecta > Coleoptera > Lampyridae > Photinus > Photinus pyralis. Next base: position 18,108,341 of record NW_022170511.1, on the reverse strand, counting down.
TTGCCTTTTTAGTACGGTTCAATAGAAAGTTATAAACGCAATTGAATTCATGACTGCTTCTGAATATTTTGGCGATAAATTATCTTTGATCCGAAAAATGAATGGTAAAGAGAAGTAGATTAGTGGCGAGATGAGCTTCTCGAATTAATAAACGTGTCGAGTCCTAATTAAGAGCTAAATCGTCCTATAATCAATTGAACCATTTATGGGAGTATGGCCAAGTTATTCTGAACGATCTGTATTCACTCACATAACGGTGAACTTCCCCTAGTTTACTACGAGGAGAATCTTTCCTTGTTCAGCGTACGAAGTTCGACAAGGGCAATACCATCTTTCTTTCCTCCATCTCTTTTACGCCCTCCATTCGAACCTGATCCATCTCTCTTGCACCATATTGGTTTCTGAGCACGAAAAGCGTTCAGTATAGTCATTGACAATAAAGACGGTTATTGCGAAAAGTTTTATCTCGGTAGGCCGATAATTTGTAATGTCAGGTTTTGTTGTTACATGCCTCGTTTTTAGTTTATCAATTCCTAAATCTTACATAAATATATGTTTAGAAATTGATGCATTCAGATGAATCTATAAATATGATGATTTATTTGGTTCCGAGTGGAATTGGGATATGTAATTGAGACGTGCTTTAAGTGATGACAGTTTTCAATACCCTGAAGAATTTCACCCCTACGCACCATAATTAAACAGTTTGGGGAAACAAATAAAAGGCGTTTCAACTTAATTGAATTCTTGCAAACAACACAAGAATAACTCGACCGTATAAAATCTCTATTTTAATAACAGTGTGCGTGCGTAATAGACATTTAATGCTTTCCTTTTACACAGTAAATATATCGGCTTATCGGATAACGGATCCTACACGTATCAAGTAATTTCGTTTCGCTATGGTTGTTGCGCAACAATAAGGTGTAAATTCTAGCTAGATAAATGCAGGTTTCTGTTATTTTCGGTGGTTCAATAAATAATTCTCCGAGCGAGTTTAGAGGGTAGAGAACTCTTTCCTTATTTGAATTTTTATCACAATTAATAAGAGAAGCTTTCAAAGTAAAATGTTCAAATTCATAACGCAATATTATTTTGTTGTGGGGAAGAATTAATTTAAATTTTGTATCTTGGGTAGATCAGTTTTAATTTGAAGCTTCATTTGCAGGAAAATGTTATATAATTACGATATTTAATTAATACCAGAAATTTTACTCGAGTACTTATATTTCTTTACTTTCTCTTATGATTAAGTTTAGTTTAATTTAAACCATGGATAAGGGTAGTTACTTAGTTAGAAAATAATAATAATTGGCGTAACTTACGGCCCCGTCTTATATACAATACATTTACTTTTTTTTATGATTATTGGTAGTATTTTGTATTGGTAATTTAAGTGCATGTGAGGGGTCGTGCATTTAAATACGTATTTAGGTCACATGGAAGAATATACTTATGTATCTTTTTTTGCTTTTTCTGTTTTTAGTGGAAATAAACAATATTATTATTTAAAATTATTATTACATGTTTATGAACGTTTACATGTCATTATTCCAAAGCAAATATAATTTTATTTGTATCTCAGAATTTTTGATTATTGTTTTTCGGCAAGCAAAAACTGAACAATGGAAAAGTTGAACCTCAAAAACTTTAAAACGAAAAAGGAATTCCCTAAACTTGAGAAACATAGTGACATGTTTCAAGAGGTTTTTGGGAAACGAGATGAGCTTTGAAATCTGCAAATGGAACAAATGATACACCGAGACCGCATCGAGCAAGAAAAACATGACAAATGTTTAAACATTTAAAGATTAAAAAACCAATGATTGAAAACGAACCTTTTTAAAGATTACTACAACGCGACTTCATTACAATCTCTTGCAACATTATGTAATACTGCACACGTAAAAATAAAGGCAAAATAAATAAATAAATAAATAAATAAATAAATAAATAAATAAATAAATAAATAAATAAATAAATAAATAAATAAATAAATAAATAAATAAATAACTATTATCATTTCAGCTAATGCCCTTTGCAGCACTTAATTTCAAATGGCACAATAGGAAATCGACTTTTTACCACACCAAAGTTTTTCTTATTTTTGCTTGTGGCGGTTATATCGCAGGAATGCTAAGCATACAATGGAAATCTCACCTAATCTAACCTAAATCGGAAAAAATGTTTGTGGGACAAATTACTCCTTAATACGTTGCATTTCTTTTTATTAATCCAGAGAGTTGCCCTAAAAATTGTTTAAATAATGTATAAATTGTTTAAAGAAAGAAAATCTAATTTGAGTTTTTAATTCATAGTTTTTGATACAACCAATAACATTTCAATCGGGGGGTGCTTGCTCGATTTCAAGTTAGGACTCCCACTTTAAAAATCGGTTTTTCGGCGTAACAACTAATCTGGTAAAAATTCTAATTTTGTGGGTACAAATGAGTCTGGAATTACTCTTAAATTATAGGCATATTTTTATTTGATTTGGGCAAGGTGGGGGGTACAAATTAAATTCCAATTTTACACTGACTGACTGACTGACCGACTGAACACAAACTGTCTTCTAATGATCGTAAAATTTTTTTTGCTAAATCGGGACAAGTTTCTTAACGAATTACAGGTAATTATCTATACACGTCAAATGAGTTTTTAATTTAAAGTTACAAGATGCAACAGAAGAAGTGAATATTTTAAAGGTAAAGTCACAATCTTTCTGTTCTGGTGCACAAAGACCTATTTGACCGATTTGTAAAATTTCACTCTAAACGAACAAATTAGGGTGTCGACATTTACAAGTGCGTCCCTTAAAGTTAAAACGGACAGTATTTGCCATGGAAACTAAATGTTATGACGTTACAATAAACACAGAACAGCTCACTTACTATTTAAGCTGTGACAGAAGGTTCACACGAAACGACTGCATAGGTTGGCGTTATTCTGTCTTGTATAAAAATACAGATATTGGAATGAACAAATACAGACCTCATTGCATGTATGTAGAGTTTAAAGTGTGAACAAACTACCTAATGAAAAAGGATTATACCGATATTTCATAATTTCATTTCGCCGTGCTACGGTAACTTTTTACGTATCTAATTATATGCACTTTTAACTTTATAGCAAAACTGTTTGAATACCTAAGTAGATGCTATATTGATACCCTTTCCACTAACCTTTGTAGGGTGCATAGTTTTCAGGTTGACAACTTCGTGATTCTACACTATTAACCTTTTCAGCGGCTACATCTGCTACTACTTCCTGCTGTATATGTGACGTGCAGTCCATGGATAAATATGGGTTAAAGGTGAACATGTGTGCTCATGTAAAATTCAATTTTAGAATATGGAATTGTTCAATTTGGAAGTTACTTGCCACGGTCATTAAATGAATGCCTTTTTACTTTACGATAACCTGCTCAATTGTGAAGTTGCTATTAAATTATTTCGAATGCATACGGCTCTAAACTTTGATTAGTAGTAACATCAATCATGTAGATAACTGGATCTATTATTTTACCTTGCAAGTACACGAAATGGCGTTAAATTGCGAAAATGGACATTAAACTTGACAAACGATGCGAGGATGAATTGAATGGTGTCCGCAATGGCTATGAAAACAAAATAAATTTGATTCGTGTTACACTTTATTTTTCGCAGCTTACACCATTTCTCTCAGGAAATAATCGCCTACTGCCTCATCTTTCATCACTTTTTTACAGCCAGAAATGTTGCGATGTAACATAATCTGAATTAAACATCGAAATCCACACAAAAAATTATTAAAATGAACTTGTTTCGGGAGCAAATCCGTTCCGAATCAACTAAAGTAATTAAACAGATAGTCTAATTATACTTGTTACTTAAATGGCCCAAATGTTTCGAACCCCAAGTGTTTAAAGTGTATTTGCATAAGTTTCTTTACTTTTCTTACAGATTTGTAATAATTAATTCCATTTATCTTTTTTTTTACTTTTTCTATAATAGTGCAATATGTATACGCTTCTATATTCCATATTTACTTTTTATGATTGTTGATTTATGGATTAGTCTGTTGAACAATAAACAGTAAACACTAAAAAACTGGTGGAAAGGAGCGGTAGCTAATTAAGAGGGAGTTGGTCTTGGTAGAAAAAATTCTGGAGACAGACGGTTTTGACTCACGTGCGTAGACACTGTGCCTGTATTTTTCGGGCATAAACAAAAACCCTATGGTGGTTGAATCTTTGGAAATCTCAAATATTCGTCGGTAGGTTTTTGTAACGGCGCCATGGCGGATTTTTCTCCATCAAAACGGCTAAAGCTCACTGCGTTCTCGACCAACGAAAAGATCATCATATTAAATGTTTTCAAGGCATTACAACACGACAATCCTACGTCCCCTGTAGACAATGTTATGAAGATGTGTGCAAAGTCCACAGGATGATCCAAGGGGTCAGAGGACAAGGAAGGACTACTCTAAAATCAGAGAGACGACCACTGGACATTAATGAAGATGTTAAAACTTAAAACAATTCGAAGAAATTCTGTTTTGCCAATGAAATTCCAACAGTTTCACAAATTCATGCCGCTTTGCAAGATGATGATGGGCATCAGTAGAACTCGATTGTGGAAGATACTCCATGAATTAAATTTGTCGTGGGAAATCATTAACAGAAAATCAATGTTAATGGATAGTACAGAAATTGTTTCTTGGAGAAGGCAGTATCTTCGAAAAATTGGAGGGATTGGGATGGTCCACAGGTGTTAAAGTACCGTCGGGAAAAGGGAGAAGGCTTACAATTACCCACATAGGGAGATCTGAGGGCTTTCTTAAAGAAGGGTTGCTCATATTTGAATCTAAAAAAAAGAGGACATGAACGCCGTTGTTTAATAGTATATTAAGATACAAGTGTATATTCAAGTCTTTAAAGCACGCGCAACGAGTTTAAGGGCACGACGCAAAGCGGAGTGCCTTTAACGTTGGCCAAAAAAACTGAGCATTACAGCCGCTTTATCACTGTGAGTTAACCCAATAAAGATGATTTGGCCGCCCAAGTAAAAGGGGAGGTGGCAAGAAATAACACCACTAACAAACTTGCGGATGTTAAACGGTTTTTTAAAAACGCTTTACACAATGTCATCGCTCTAAACTGGAAAAAATGCATTAAACATAAGAAGAAGAAAAAATGTGATACTTTATTAAACGAATACTAAAAAAACCGTTATTTATATACGTACTATGAACGTAGAAAGTCCACTGTATGGATAAATTAGACTCGTATTTTAAACGTAGATATACAATCGGTCTACTCAAAAACGTATACCATACTAGCAATACCGAATTTATCCTTTCAAGGCGCTTTAAAAAATTAAAACTGTTTTGAACGCAAAGTGTGTTGCTGGGCTTTAGCTAAGCGATGTTACAGTTTGCTATGAAATTGATCTGTGATTTAAACAAACCGAAACGGATAGGTACGCAGGAAATTGTGTTTAATGAGTCGATTATCTCAAGAACAAAATATCAAGAAAATGGGGGAATGAAGTAAACGGGGCGCATACAGATTAAAATCACCGTCGAGTACCATTATTGCAAATATCTTGTGTTCGTCAGTAAAATTCGGGTATCAATAAGCACATAAATTGCATGTAAAGGAAAGTCAACATTCTCAATTTTCAGGCATTGTTCTAACTAGGGGTGTGCGATATTGAAAAACTGATACCTATCGAATATCGATATTTAAAAAATATCGATAATAGCGATATATCGATATCCCGATATATCGATTTATTGATATATCGATATATCGATAATACCGATCTATCGATATACACATATTACATCGATATGTTGATATATCGATTTATCGATATATCGATAATACCGATACATCGATATACACAGATCGTTACATTGATATATTACATCGATATATAGATATATATCGCTATACCGAAATATCGATATGCGGATATACTTATCTGTATTATCGAGGTACCGATATATCACAATATGCACACAATTAGCGTCGTTTATGATTGTGATTTATGGAAAACCTATCAAGCATTGAGAGAAAATATCAATATATCGAATAGCGTGACGCTAGAAATGGTTAACGATATATCGATAAATAAAATATCGATATATCGAACAGCATCCACGAATTTGTAATTCGTACCGATAATTATCGATATATCGATTATATCGATGTATCGATAAGTATCGATATATCGAATAACATAATCAAAAATGATTTATCAATATATCGATATATCGATAACCAACTTTAGCGTTACGCTATTCGATATATCGATATTTTCTCCCAGCCCTTGTTCTAACATCATCTGAAGTGCTGATTAATTTGAGAACGTTTTAACTAGAGACGATTAATAGGTTACTGAACAGTAAACATAATATCATTACATAGTGAGCTCATGAACTAAGAATTCAGGTAACAATAAGCTTCAAAATGAGGGAATTCCCAGATCTAGGAATTGTAAATCTGTAATTTAGGTACCAATTACAATAAGTTATTAAATGTTGTCCTTGAAGTACGGTTTTGGTTTATGCGGGTTAAACGTAAAAAGTTACATAGGTCTAACGGTTCAATTTGAGTAATCCATTTTGACAAATTGACTAGTACGTAATTATTTAGACGTTTGAAATAGATTATCCACTACTCCCAAACAACGACGCGTAAAGTCAGGCGATCGGTACTTTGCACAGCAGTCCAGGTGGAAAGTACCCACTTACACGCAAAATATACTAAGCGGTTTTCGTCCGAATTGCTTTTTAACTTTATTTGTGAAGAAAGGAGAATTGTGAAAGTAGGTGGAACTTGTTCCTAAAATAAATTTTTAGTGTACAAGCGGAAACTAAAGTGTCGTAATACTTTATAATAGGCGTTATTATTTGACAATCAATTAATTGGATATACCTACATCTGATTACCGATTGGTAAATCAGTGCGGTGGTATGTGCACCTTGATAATTAGTAAACTTAACACCGGCGATTGTATTTAATTTATGTAAGCTGGTGAAGTAATAGATAAAACTATAAATAGCATTGATAACGATACGAATTTTAAACATGAACTGAAAGTTTTCATTCACTTTTTGCTTCTGAAGTGACTGGAGACATGCTGCGATGACCTACACAGGTAAGCACGAAACCGGACAGAGTGGACAGTTTGGGAAACAACGAGAAAGTATACAACGACCCACGCATCAGACTAACGTTTTATATCTGTAACAAAGCCGTTCTTCTTTACCGATTATTGTATTTCGAAAAAAATTGTACACGTTAAGCACGCAATTTAGCGCTTTTAAACACGTTCGTAAATTTGTAACAAATAAAAATAAAAGGGGAAAACTCGACAAATCGTGACATGAATATTTAAAGAAACTAGTTGAACATTAAAAGGGCAACGATCATTAAGTGGTACAATAAAAACAAAACCAAAATATAAAGTTTGGAAGGCATTAAATAATCTTAATTAAAACTTAAGTTGGGATTTGAAAATAACAAGTAGTAAAATGAGCGGAACTCGGGCTGAGGGTGCTTTGTGTAAAGAGGACAATAACCGTGGGGTGTATGAACTAGACCAGCCCCTGCTTTTCACCTGTGGTTAGCGATACATGGAGCAACAGCTGTCGTCTGTAATTTTTTTTATATATTTTCATCGTGTTCTAATAAACACATGCCACAATTGCAGGTTTAAAGCTAAAAGCGGCAACCCGAACTCTTGTCTTTTGTAGACTGTAGTTTACCAATTTTCTCTACTTTTACCTCGTACGTATATTTCCTTAAAGTCGATACCGTCAAAAGCAGATGTTCAGATCGTTGATTTCATTTTACTCACGCCACAATTTATTGTATCCATACGAGTAGTCGTTAAGCTCACGTATTTGATTTTTATTGTTAAAGAGGTACAATAATTTACTTTCCACAGTTAATGTTATAATTATTTGAAATTATTCTAGTTTAAATGATCGTCGCGTAATGGAAAGATTCTGAAGAATAAAATCCGTCTAGACGATGCAAACTGTGAAGGAAAAATTAATTTGGAAATTCTTTCTATCCATTTATCTATTCATAGTGTATACCGATAGTGGTTTTTCTGTGACAAACCGGATTTTTTTCCTAATTGTGTCTGCACGTTTTCGGTTAGTTGACGCTTCACGTACGCTCGATTTACAATGCACACCTGTATTATAAGTAGTATGGCCACAATAGTGTTAATCATTTAAATTGCACATTTGATGATTTTAAAACACTCGTTCTATTACATACTTTTTATAAAATGAATTTAAATAAGGGTCGGTTTAGGGAACCCATAGTTTAATTGGCAAGAAATTGAAGGTCGCCACATGACGGTTTTATTTACTAAAAGGCATCGATTTCTGAAGTATTGCTAATTTGCTAAATAGAAAGTCGACTTTTCTTAGATCGATTGTAAAATAAACTTGTTTGTGTGACTAGAGCCTTACGATCTGGCAGAAGTGAGACAAATTTTTTTACCTTGACATTGCATTTTAAGATGTGCAGGGTGGTTCGAATTCGTGCCTCCCCATTGGGATCTCCGTAACGATGACAGTGTAGGTTGCATCTTTTGTGATTAAAAAAACGCTTATGAAATTTTTGAAAATCTTTGAAAAAACCGAAATATCACCGAAAAACTGAAAACGTCAAATTTCGTTTTCATTTTCTCTAGCTCAAACGGTCTGAAATGGACGGTTCCCATTAGCACCTTCTATGGCCCCTTTTTTCTTCGGAGAATTCATTTTCTTATAAGCGTAAATGTGGTCATTAATTTGAGAATGAACGCAATTTCGATCGTATCATTGAAATTTGAAACCAATGCAATTTTGTTAAATAATTATTTACTGCTGTTAATTTTGTTTAAATAATCGCTTATACTTTGTTTATTTAATTGTAAAGCAATTACGTGTTAAAAGAGTAAGCTTATTCTTGTGTAAAAATTTTATCTCCGGTCAGTGCGATAAGGTTTAGTTAGCGCTGCGTGAGCTAATTAAGTTTAGTGAAACAGATGTTTTGCGCTTGCCGACGACCTTTCTTATTTCGCTACCCGATACACTTTTAAATCTAAATGTGTTAATATCATCTACCTGAAGGAGTCATCTAGAGGAAAATGTTTATTTACTCATAAAATAACGTGGAACCCAGAGATGAGCGCTAGTGAATTCATCGCATCGTCTTACTTGCTGGAATTACCAATATTACATTTGAAATTGTCTGATTTCACAAATTAAGTGTAAATTTTGTCATAAACGTTGCAATTCGATTTACACTTCAAATATTTATCAAAGCATATCTGAAAATTCTGTACCTATACTATACACGCTTCTTTTCATGGAATATTTTGTGAGAAATTGAAGTGTTTCGATTTTCTGTTTTATATTTGACGTAACGGTGTAAACGTAATGCCATGTCAGTTTGATGTTCTTATATTCTTTCCCAAACTTATCCGTTTATATGTACACAGATTTGTACCGTATTCCAAATAAAGCGTGTTTGTATCAAATACAGAAAACATATCTTACAATCAATAATTTTATATACTTACATAATATTCGCGTAATTGGGATACTCCAAAAAAAACACTAAATCTCATCAATTCAATATGAACCCATTTACATACCATTCAAGTGAAATATACGAAACAACACAAGAGAACGGATACGCAGGTATAACAAAAATCCCTAGAGTTTCGAAAATTAAAAACATGTAGAAAATATACGAAGCTATAAAGTCAGGTAACAGTTGTTCACTCATTTATCGATGAATGCTGCAAAATTTCCTGAAATTTCCACGTAATTGCAACATCTAAATTCTAAGCAGTGGATGAATGCAAAATGGGTTTAAATGTAAATTTATCTTGCCTCAGGTTTGTGCGTATGGGATTATTACGAATATTTCTAGTAGTTTGTTAGTATAAATTATTTTTGAAGTGGAAATCAATACGTGCGCCTAATCTTTATTTACATATAAAGCGTCCCTTATATATTTTGTTCGCACATGATTGACAATATAGCAATTTAACCCTTTTTTTAAATTTAGTTAGTCTACTGAAAAGCCGTTTAATAAAGAGAGAATTGATTAATCTTTTTCAAACGGTTGAACAATTAGTAAACTGGTTATCGGTTAAAAGGTTCTTGATTCGTAGATAATACATTATTCATCTAGTTGCTAATCAATTTCGTTTCCAGCCGCGCTTTTACTAATTGTTGTTATTATTGTAATTCTAGATGAATAGGGTAACAGCACAGGTAATCTCAGCGTTTGCATAACCGTTTTGATTAATTGTTTACGTGCAGATTTTGCGTTTGATGAGCCAGTGGTGTTTTATAATTACATGCTTAGCCTTATACTGATGCACGGCAAAAAAACGTTTTTCTAGGTCTGCACTTTCCTTTAGGCACCAAAATTATAAGCTTGAAATCTCGAGCTATTTCAAATATTTGTACATACTTTTAACGGGACGATGTCTTTTGTTCGACTTTTACTTTCTTAAACCGTCAAAATTTTTTAATCTATCTATAATATATAAATAAAAATGAATCGCCGAATTGTATGTACACGCATAACTTCAGAACGACTGTACCAAATTAGATAATTCTTTTTTTGTTGTTTTTGTTAATTATCATGATAAGGTTTGCATAAGATAATTTCCAAAAAATTGTGCGTAAGAGCTATTAATCCCTGGTCATTAATCCCTAAGGGAATAATTGATGGCATTTTACCGAACAAACCATAAGTCTAATACTCACATTATATATTAGTCGTAGATAAATCTATAAACAGTTTAAATTTCTTTTCTGGATTTATCTGATTGTTTTCTATGAGTTTCCAAATCCAATCGGGATCTTTCACGCTTCTGTCTCTTATATCTTCGTCTATCCCACATATCCAAACTTCTTCTGGAGCCGAACCATGTGTAAGTTGTTTGTCCATTGTCTACTATTGTGTATTACTTTCATCATTTCTCTTATTTTGATGTTTGTGACCCTTTCTATTCTTGAGCTTCCTGCTGTTCTTCCTCAATAATTCATTTCAGCATTCTTACCAGTTGAGAGATTTTGTCTTTGATTGTGATTGTGATATTTGGTTCTTACAGTTCGTCATATGGAGGTCTTTTGAAGTTCCCTGCATCTTGTGGAGCAATTTGCATGATCTATTGAATCTGTGTCATCAGGAAAATGTTTAGACTTATTAAGGCTGTTAAACACGTATTATGGTTTAGTATACTCAAATTTAACATACAATATTGCGTATGGGGCAGAACTCAAAACTTAAGCAATTATTAATCAGACAAAAAGAATAATTCGCTTAATATTCAATCTTTCATTTATAGCTACGTGTAAGCCTATTTTAATTAAGCATAAGATTTTAACTGTTCCTTGTATATATTTACATACCTATATAAAATTTTATGTCTAGTCAAAAAATATATCATAAACAACACTGTTAATCCAAAAGATATATTAACGCGTATAATACAAGGAGAAACCAGTTACCTGTACCTCGTCATAAAAAAAAGTAGTTATGAAAGCACGACTAATTGTGGAATAAAGTTTTATAACAAACTGGACAATGCAACTAAACAGCTACCACTGAAACAATTTAAAACTGCAGTCAAAAAACTTCTTACATCAAAAGCATTTTATACTACACAAGAATATTTAATTGATAAATAAACAAAAAAATTCTATTTCGAAACTTATAGCTTGTTAATTACTTTTTATATATTTTATGTAGTAGTATGTTTGTAATCTTAATACTATATGTTCCAATGTTTTTATGTGACTTTATCTTTACCTTTTATCTATTTATTTAATGTATATGTGCCCTAATCTTACGATGTAGTTGTTACCAGTTTTATTGTAACATGATGTCTGACTTGTCCTACGAATGTAGGAAATTGGATTTATCCTTGATATTAATAATCATAATCATAATCCAATATATCCAGTCATAGTCACAGCGCATTAAAAATATGTCCACTCTTCACGGGCTTCTGATTCATTTTCCCAAATATAATGTTCACTTAATACTTGATATAAAATATTAATACAAACTCACGAGAAAATCCATACATTTATACAAATTGTAGCGTATTTTAGTTCAGTTCCAACTTCGATGCGCGTGTGTTATGTTATAAATTGTACTACTCCGGTATTTACCTTACGAAGTTGATAATTTATACTTTTCTTTAGCTTTACTAATCGCTTTCTTCGTCACTTTGAGTATTAACAGCAAAAAATAAGGTCTCATTTTTATCACGCTTCAATGTATCCTTGATTATTTCTTCTGTAGACATTACTCTTGGATTCCACAGCGTGAAATTATTTTAGTTAACGATGCTTCGGTCCATATTTTAATGACATCTGATTTTTCTGACGTAGATACAATACGGTGGTTATAAAACTTTTTCGAATTCCCTATACAAATCCAATAATATTAATATTATATATATTATGATTTTTCACTTGTAAAGTAGGCTTTCTCGGCAGTTGTTCAAATAAGTGGTTAATAATGTGGACATTATTACCCAATGAGCAATTTTCATAAAGGTTCTCTTATTATATACGTATATTCTCTACCTTGGTATATAATGTACTATTTTTTCAAATTGGGAAGAAACTGCGCTACATTACGTTTGTCGTAATAAGGGAGTTGTTTACCAACATTTTCAGGGATGGTATTAGAGGTCACGGGTTTCTAACAGTGGCATCTGTTGACATTATTTTTACATCTATTACCTACAGTAATAACTAATAAGTATTGAACTTCTTTGGTTTATGTAGTTGCCTTTATAATTACTTATTAGAACGTTGAATAATTCCTATACGTGTTTCACACACAATCTGCAAAAAGGTCTCGTTAGAATGCTTTCAAATTGCCGCCCCCATCTGCGAAGCAAAACAATATATAATGAGCTGAAAACCGTATTCTTTAAAGCGTCGCCCACAGTTTTTTTCTTGTCGTTTCTGTGCCTTTTTCGGTTGAACTGCGACAATAATTTACCTGAATAATTATCCGGAACCTTTGACTCCCCTTAAATCTATTTACCATACAGATCAACACATTTTCAGTGTCGTTCAATCAACATTACTGTAAGTATGATCTTAATTTGCATGCTACATTGCTGCATCGGGGAAACAATTAATTTCCATTTGAACTAAATTCGAGTTTAGCTCAACTATTACTCTACAACAAACGAGCCGCTAGTAATGCATATCAGTGTACAACAATATTAGAGAACCCATGCATGTTGCATTGTTGCTGTAATTTACGCGATGCAGAAACTAATTTACCATTTCACCTCATTTCCCTTAACACCTACAAAATTAAGACGATTAGACACGAAGATTGGCACTGTTCCTACATCGAAGATAACAGTTTATTTGCTCAAAGAATATTGTCATTCTCTAGATCTCGAATTAGTTGCATGCAAGGCAAGTTGCTCAGTCGTGGACGAGTAAACAGTGCACGCGATTTTAAGGACTACGCTATTAATAATTTACCACTTAGTTGTTATGAAATCTCGACTTGATTTACGAGTACGTTTAGGTTCAACGTTTTGTAATAACTAATATACCATCACGACATATTTTGTATACCCACAAAGATAATCAGAATTTAACGTCTCGCTCAATTCGCAACCATTAGCTACCTACTTATATCCTCAAGTGAGGTCGAAATGCATATGATACCATCGTCATGTGTAGCAAGAACGACAATTCTGGCAGGTTAATCAAGTACGAAAATTAATATTTCATCTATTTTGATCGAACTTGGTTTGCACACTGAAGCGCGACAATCGTAACGTAATTGTCAGACGTTTCTGTGCCAGAGTTGAAGGGTTAAGTAATGTTGATTAAATTTTCAAATAACTTAAAGTAGGTGACAGTAGCTAATACCAGAAATCGGGTTCGGAGCTCAACCATTTCAACGCCCGTTTTGGAGCAGGCCTTGATTCTGGGACCATATCAGATATTCCAATTTCCGTAATTTATAAATAATGTCTCTTATTTCTTCAGTTTCACTTTCATTTCTTTAAAATCTCCTCGTACGTCCTCATTTCGTCATATTCGCATTTCGTCCCACATAATTTCTTCTTATTCTTTCCACCAGAATTCGCTCGAACTTCCGCAAAGCTTTTTGCATATTTTAAAATTCCTCAATTTCTAACGATTCGGTCTTTAAACTTGAAAAGACACAGTAGCCGAAAGCATGGAGGTAAAGGGAGACTTGAATCAAGAGCTGGTCCTCTTCGAGAGCCTCCTTTTCAGTGATGAAATCAGATGTTGATTACATTGTTTACTTAGTGTAGAAGGTCAGTGATAATCTTCATTTAAGCGTCCAACAACGAAACGTGCTTCCGGAATAAGTTTAAATAGTAATAAAATCTAATTCAATTGTTCACTTATTTGTGATATCACTGAATGATAATGAAAATAATTCTTCCTTATTTTGCTCATAAGTATTACCTACTTTTGATCCTAATTTAGAAAAGGAATGACTCTTTACTACGGCGGTAAACCAAGAATCATTGTGTTTAAAATACGAAAATATCTACATCCGCTTGTGAAACATCGAATCACCCATATTCTACTTGAAACAGTACAAAGTGTTTTTAATCAATATCGGCCATTATTGAAATCCGAGATAAAAATTTCGCGAAGTCTAATCGTTCAATTTTATAACAGCTTTGTGACTAAACCTTTATGGTACGTGTGGGCATGCATGTCACCAACAGGAACCACAATTAATCAGCATTTGCAAAAGTTTTTCCATTTACCAATGCGAATCTTTGCCTCCTCATCCTGAGATCCAAGAAACGATCGCCATCAAATTTTCTAGACTTTTTTCATTCTTTGGGGACAATCCATTTAAATGCAGGCTGCTTTATTGTTGTGTGCTTTCTATAAAAGGTTATTTTCTTATGCTTGATTATGTTGTTCTTATGTCCCCCGTGTGCCAAAACTGTATATTTGAACCATTGATTTTTGAATTGTAACATGATTTAGATGGCACGTATTTCCTAGTAAAATTGACCAAAAACTGTAAACAGTGCACCGGAGACAGAGAATTTTACAACAAGCCTAAAGGACCAAGATAAAAGGTTCATTTGCCGCTACCAAGACGTGTTTGATTCGGAGAAAGAACTTTTCGGCCGAAGCATTATGGTAACACATAAAATAAATACCCAAACTATTGAGCAACATCCAAGAAGACTACATGGGTTAAACCTGACGACGCTAAGAAGATCATTAGCGACATGGAACCATCCACTAGCCCTTGGATCTCACGTGTGGAGAAGAAAGAAATATATCCGATACGGAAACTACCACGAGGAAAACCAGTGGTAGTGCGCACCTGCACATTGGTTGGCTCCATACGCGTAACAGAACGAGTACGAAGAACAGGGGGCAGCGAATGTGATGCGAGCGAGACCACGACCATCCACTTTCGCGGAATTTATGGCACATTACTCTTTCTATTACGCTTAAGAATCGAAATTAGTCAGATTACATCGGATTACAAATTTTAATCTATCATACAAGGACAGTTCCAAAAAACGAAATAATCATAATGAGGACGTACGAAATTGTTGATCGAACATTTTAGACGACGATAGCCGTGGTCGACCCTTGGAATAAAAAAATGAAAAAAGTTTTTCGCCCTAAGATGAGTATCTAACGCATTTTCCAAAGCACTTCCCAAAAGGCAATATGTGAGTTGTTTTTGTTTACTAGGAGCATCTATGGTTAACATTTCAAAATGTCTCCATAAATAAGAAAGTTGGCGCATGGGCACATCTGATTTTAACAATACGCGATATGTTTGTCTTTACTAGAAGCATCTGCGGTTGGTTAAAACATTGCAGAGCCCGCGCATGTGCAAATTAAGCATCAAGATTTTTCTTGTCTCAGGTGTTAGCGCTATAAGCTACCGAATGCAAAACGAACGAACTAAAACTCTTGGAAACTGTAGTAGTTAAGACAACGGACGGAGAGAAGGAGAAAGTGACCTTCCATCATGAGCTGGAAAATGCGCTAAAACGTAAAAATAAAATGAGAAGGGTAGTTACGAGAAATAAAAGAAGTACGATAATAGCTTTCCTTAAATTCACAAGTGGGAGTGTACTACTTTATTAATTATTAATGTGGGTAAACCAGTGTACGCCACTGCAGACGAACGAAAGAGGTTTATTGAAAATGTACTGCAAAGACTAGAATTTAACCGCCAAAGCACAGGCTCTTTGATTTAATCTAAGGGTTAGGGACCTCCTGTAACGCAATCCGGAGTCTGATGTATAGATTTGTTTTAGCCGCTATCGTGTATTTTTCTTTGATTATTGCAACCATATTCTCGAAAAGTCGAAATATTAACAAGCCATCAGCTTGTGTTAATTACATTTGTAAAACTATTCTTTGTTACAATGCAGTCGAGCGTTTGTTATATTGATTATGTAAGTTTCTCCCCCTTGAATTGAATTTCGCAGTTATCTGGCAGGAGTATGTCGCATTTAATTTAACTTGGAGACTATCCTGAAAAATTTAATGGAGATGTTGTTTTTTATACAGCTGTTCTGTCGTTTGTGTGACATGCATTGTATTGTAATATCCCGCTGTGGTAAGGCGATTGTTACCGAAATTAAGAAACATTCAAATAGTGTTCTAGTAACATAATCCCAACCTTAAGTGACTGTGTGAAAGAAATAATAAAAAAGTAACCGTGGGGTGTTTACTCTCTGAATAATTCATCAAGAAGTGAATCAAGAGTCATATTTATAAGTTTTACGATTTGACTTAAACATGAAATATAGACGGACTACACCGGTTTGCCGTATTTGAATGACGGAGATTATAAATTGAATTCTATTTATCACGGCAGCAAAGAAGAGATGCTTTAAAAATACCTTACTCGACTACAGGTATTTGAATTTAAAGACAATATAATAAAGCACACTTGATAAATTATTTCACGTTAGGGACCCCTAGACAATAAAATATTCAGAAACTTGCAAGAATAAACGCAGGCTTTTGTTGCCAAACTAACGGCAAACTTTTTCATAATTCATTTTTGATAAAAAGGACCACCCTTGTATGTGCGGTTTCAACATTGATTTTGCTCTTTTAATGACACCATGATCAATTTTACAAATTCTGAGTCTAATGCATTCGAATTTTTTCGTATAAACTGAATGATCGTAATTTATTTAAGTCTTTCAAAGCCGACCATACAAAGACTCCTATCGATCGTTCGTCGTTTTTATGCATTATTTACACCGGTCCATTACATGATTGCACGTTGGTATTATTTTTTAGAGAAAAGGTGGAGGGTATTTTATAAAACACTTTATCCATTTTGTGGAATTTTCTTACTTTTTATTGTCAATACATGCTATCTAAATACCATAACCAGAAAAGATTTTTGTTTAAGATCTAATAAATTGTGTACCGCAATTAATGCATCCGTCTCATCGGCTTAGCAGAATTAATCTTTTTCAAGTTAGATATTGAATAGAATGGGTCTATGTATGAGCGTTTGCGGATCCATGAAGAAAACTGTATCTGCAGCAAACACGATTTAACCATGAAACATATGCGTTACTTGCCACCGAAAAATCAACAAATAAGCCGACAGTGAAAAGCCGCTGATTAAAATTGCACAGAATCGTTCAGGTTTAAGATTCGAGTGGATGAAATCTAAGAAATCTTGTAAGATTATGATGTGGAAACGAAAATAAAATCAGTACGTTACGTGGACGGCGTTGGTTTGCAAATTAATTTATAATCTCACTTCAATTTATTATAATTGCTCTCTGAGGTTTCGCGTTAAAACCACGCGCGTACTTCACATTCAAAATAATTAATAAATGCGTCAATAAGTAGTAATTAAAAGTATGAAAAAGTGCATTAGATGATAATTAATGAATGTGGAATCACAGCTGTTGCTATTGCGGGAAAGCAACTTCCGTTTATTTAAGGATAAACAAGTAATATCAAACAGTTATTTTGCATCATGTACGTGATAAATAGACCACATTATTTCAATGTACATAATAGAGCGATAAAATATAAGCAGATAGCTATAACTAATGATATTTAACCTTACACATTATACAGCATATATTTGCTAATAAATTCAAGGTAAACAATTTACAGTTTCTAACAATCGTGGAATAGTTAATAGAATTACATTCTTTTATTTACTGAAAGAAAAGCGGTTGAGAAAATTTTCCTGCAACGAAAGTAAGCTGTGTTCCTATTGCGTTTCACGTCATAATAAAAACTTTCTTTTAGCCTGTGGCACAGGTGTGTGTAGATTCTCCTTACTTCCGAAAAAAATGACCGTTATTTGCGTGTTGAATAAGATAATTATAAATAAGTATTTAATGCGAACGTTGATTTCATTAGTTTAATCGGGGTTCTATCAATGACTTGTATAAATAACAAGTAAAGAAAACCAAACAGTTTGTTAGTTTATTTGAACATGGAAATAGTACATTGAAATACAAGTGCAGAAACGGTATTATTGAAAAACGAGTATAAATGTAGGAACACGAGCGCCAGCGAGTGTTCCTATTATACGAGTTTTTCAATTACCGTTTCGGCATGCGTGTTTCATACTATTTTTTCTACGAAAGTGAAAAATTCTTCTCTAGAAATTAGAAATTTCAACTAGCCAAATAACGACAAAAAATCGTATGTCTGATCGTAGTTGGATGTTTCAATTGTAAATGATCCAGTAAGCCGGTTGCCATGACAAAACATAATTGTTTGAAAAATCGTAAATTTAAGTCAAACAATTTGTGGCGTAGTGAAAAAGTGTTAAGATATTTAAGTCAAACAATTTGTGGCGTAGTGAAGAAGTGTTAAGATAGATTTTGACGAAACTGAAGATGAAGAAGGTATGTGCACCCCGCCGGACGTTGCGGAAATGGCTAATGCGGTTTCGCATGAATTGCTACCCCAAAAGTCTAAGCAGCGTTTCGGAAAGGAGCGTTTTCATAAGAGAACAAATCGCTAAGTTTTTGAGAGAAGCGCCTGATCACGATACACTTACACACGGTATGCTCATTATTTTTCTCAAACGCGTTTTCTACTGCGCATTACGTCACCTGCGAACATGTGGCGCCAAAATTCAAATGTTTACGCCAGGGCCGATCTAGTAGTACACATGTCACGCGTGACAGTTTTGCAACTTATAAGTTGTATCTTGTATCTACGAGGTTTACCGTTAATTTGTTGATAGCTAATTAATCATTAGTGAAATTTCCAAAATGCCAGGTTCTGTAGTGGCTCAATGGGGCAATTCTAATAGAAAAACAAAAGGAACGGAAATAAAATACTTTCGATTTCGGAAAATTGAAAACTTTTCTCAAAAATGGATTGTTGCAAGTCGTCGTAAGGACAAAATTAACTTGAAAAATGGTGTTACATTAATATTAAGTGGTGTATTTAAGTCTTTCCATTGCTGTTTAATTCTATAGCCTGTATTTGCTCTGAACATGTTGAAGCCAGCCGTTTTGAAGCACCGGTAAGGGAACGATTTCTTAATTAAACCTACTTTTAAAAACAGCGGACATTTGAAAACCTGATGCTTTACCTACTTTAAAACTACCACGTAAAATGAAAATCAAAATAAAAGGGAAACGGAAGAGAAATTCGATCTTTTAATAAAGCATTAATTACATAATATTTACTGAAAAAGCCGCACTTCATGTTTAGGGCCAATATTTTTCATTCGAGTTTATTTCATACGATCACCAAATCCCAGAAATACCCGCCGCGACGATCTCTACACAAAATCAGTGTGATTTGTCGATCTAAGAAGCGTAATTTTGCTCTATATTCTGTGGTTTTGTTCGCACGTGACGTCACGCTAGATGCGCAAGAGCATACCGTTGTAAGTGTATCGTGCGCCTGATGAAACATTTGTAATGATGAAGGTTTGTGAATTTCTTATTGTATTTTTAAATCATAAATAAGCATAATTTAATTACAGGTTGCTCTCGTCCTTGGAGTGGCTGGAGCTTGCCGTCGCGTCGGAGCGAACGTTGTAAAATGACTGTAACGGATTTCACAGAACAAGATGCAATTTTATTGATACCTAACGATTCCTGACTCCAAGAATCATGCCCCAAGAACGTTTTCTGTAGCAGAAGGCAAAGAAAATTCTACCATTGTCTGTCTTATATAACGAAACTGTGAATAAAGCAATACAATTACAAAGAGTTACTTCGCATATGTTTATTAGCGTGTAGAAAATGCGCGCAGAAAATATTTTTGCCGCACTAGTGTTTCAAAGACCTGTTTTCACAATCAATTTACCTACAAAAACAATCGTGTTTCTACACTTTCGTAGAAAAATGTATTTTGACAGACATTAGCATAATTGTTTTTACATTAAAACACTCATTAAAAATGTAAAAATCAACATAAAGTATAGTTACTCAAACATAGATAATAGTTCCACAACCTTACACCTTCCCCTAATGCAGAAAAATGTCTAAGCTTTATCACAATAACTAGTAGTTTAAACAATAGATCTGTTATCAATTATTGTATAATTTTCAATCCTATTTTTTGAAACAATGAAAAGTGATACCTATCCCCGTTTATGTGCCTATCGATCGGACTTTTAATGATTTACTAGAGGACAACATTAGAACAGTTTTTAAATCGCCCCTATTTTTAGAACGTCGTGTGCTGGTATTTCTTAAAGGTGTTGTACTAATATACTTTGTTTCAAGGGTGCTGAACCTTTCGTCACACTATCTGACGTCATAGCAAAATTAAGGCAGGTCGTAAATTAGTAGTTGGTTTACATATTGTCACATTGACGTTTCAACTTATTTATTAAGGTGTCACTATCGTTCATCATTATTAGACCGCCCAAGTTGACAATCACTTGTAAGGCATCTGGTTCTGATAGGTTTTTTCCTGTTCTTAGGTTTTATAATGGCTAAATGGTCATGTATTTTATGTAGAGGAAGTCCGTTGGTATGAATTAAACCTTTTCAACCGTTTGTAATCACCTCATGTAACCGATTCTTTGCACATCCAAATGGATACTGCCAGAGCATCCGAAACTCTTTGAGATGAAGTGTATGATGGTTACAGAAAACGCATAGGAACATTTGTAACTTAAAGTTTGTTTAGGCAGTTCGTAAATTAATATTTTGTTTACATAATGTTGATGTGAAATTAAGTATGCTACCAATGTGAAGAATACGCGTTAAGTTGCGCGAATTTTAATGACCCTTAACTAGCCATTTGCAGAAGTAGAATAGGCCATGGTTTATCGGTAAGCCTTTTGCATTTATACATCTTACAAATTTGAGATAAAGCGTAGTCATTATACCACTGGCTCATTGAAATAACAACGCATACATACAGTTTCTGTTCTTTTGCCACACAGTCGAGATATTCGCATAAGGATCTTGAATATCTTCTGATCCGATTTATTTAAAAAAAACGCAATTGTGAAAGAAAACAGGTAGTGAAGAAAAAACTCTCAAATGTTCATATTCAAATCGTATGTACAAAAGACAAAAAGCGACACTACACCACAAATCCATCTTCTGATCCTGCATGGAGTATTAGGTATATACCGGACCCCTTCACTACTTCTTTTTCTAACTGTTTTGAGAGTACCATCTTGCCAGCTTCTTCTAAAAGACCCTTTACTGTATATCCAGGTTTCGTCTAAAACCACAGGTCGTAATGGAAAGAGTGAAGTTTCGTTGTGTTTAAAGTCTCTCAAAAATTGTAGTCTTCTTTGAACTGCATAGGGCTGTTCCATTAAAAATAATCTATTGGAGACGGTGCATCTCCGCCACGTGAATTTCAGTTTCTTCAAACTGCGGGACAAAGAGGTACCAGATATTTCTACGCCATCAAGTCGTTGAAGATTACTGTGTAAGGAACGGAGTGTAACATTCTCACCTATAAAATCAATTCAATACCTAAGTGTTCTGGCGAACATCTTCATTCTGTGTATCGGTTCGTCATATTTACCTAATGGTAACGGGAATGACCTAAATTCATGATATGAGCGAATCGAACCATTATGTGGTAAAATTTTTAAAATACTTGTCTATTAACGGCGTTGCTGCACTGTCGACTTGCCTAAGCGTTTTTAACTTTGATGATATTTACTTCACTTTTAACACAAACTACCTAATCAACACTGGAAATCTGTCTATAACGAAAATCGTTTGACGGATTGATATTATGACAGATCAATTGGTTTATTTGTCACGACTTACGTTAATGACGTAATTTTTTTGTCTCAATCGATTTAAATGTAATGAAGAGAGAATCACATTTATGACGTCAGGTTCAGCACCAGTGAAACAAAGTATAGTTACATTTCGGTCCTTTTTAACATAAGTAACTCGTTTGAAATTGTTGTAAGTACTCGCTCAGTCAATTTTTCATTCACAACTTGGACGGTTGGGAGATCTCTTGAATTTACTTATTTGTTTTGTTATGACCGTTCTGTGAGCGGGTTGTGTATAGAAAGGGTTTATGTTCGCCGTATAATTTTTATTACAGTGTTTTGTAAGGTTCAATTCCATTCAATTAAGTTGTCAGATTGTTCCTTTAAGTTTGTTGTATTCGAAAGGGATTTCTAATCTGCTTCAAAATGTACGTAGCGTTTCTTTTGGACCTTACGGGATATAGAAAGGATGTAATACAAAGTTTTTTTGTAATAAAGGAGATCGTCTAAAGAAGAAGAAGAAACAAAAATTAAGAAGAGATAGTTCCGACGGTCGAAAGTGAAATCGAAATACCCGACTTTAATTGATCTAGCTGAACAGGTGTTAATGTGGGTGGTTTAGTGACCGTTTGACATTTCACATATTAATATAAACAATATCCTTGATGATGCACGTTTCCGCTTCCTACCTAATTCAATTTCAATTGTTTATTATTACATCGGAAACTAATAGTAATCGATTCGAAGTTATTCATTGAGCTTGTTGCAACTAAAATATTGTTATGCAAACCAGGGGTGTATGCCCTTTACATTGAAATCCAAATATGGTTTGTTTTTATTGTTTATGAAAATTTCCCTTGCGTCAGGTTAATAGTTGGCCATTTCCAGTAAAAGTCAATATTTAATAGTGTTGTTTCAATTGAAAATACGGATTTCCGGAGCTGCAACGTTTGGATAAGTTAATGTTGAGATTTTCCAGCAGCGTTTCGGAACCCAGCTGGACCCTGAGATTCAATTTTTATTAAAAATAAAGTTTATCAGAAGAAGAGGGTTTGTTAGAAGGTTTAATTTGTGTAAATTTGAGCTAGCTAGGTAAGTGTTATTTGAGTGGTGTAATGAATTCATGCCATTGCACACAATGACACAACAATTATTTTTCCACGGCCAACGTGGGCCACAGCATTTATTTTTTATGCACTCGTATAAACATTGATGAAAGCTACCAGATTTAATGAACACCTGGTACTGTGACGAACTCACACGAGCGCAGTTTTAGCTGCCGATAAGAAAATCAAAGTGCTGTTTGTAGCCGTTCCCGTAGAGCTATTTAAATTATCTCTGCAGTCTCCGAAAGCTCTCTCCGATTGGAAGAGGAGGGAAAATTAATATTGTATGATTTCAGTTCTATTAGTGCGATTTCAGTTGCTCAATGGTAATTTAAAACTAGGATAGATAGATTAACCTGATACAGTGAACCTGTTGCTTCATTTCAAAATTTCGGGACGTGATCGGTGCTAATTGAATTACCGACTTTGGGAATTTCAACTCGGCCAATTAAGTAAGTATAATTACCGGTATCTAATCAACAAACGGCGTTTGATTGCAATGGATTTGGCGTCAAATGATCAGCGCTTAAATAGTATGAATTTTACTACTGGTCCCAGATTTGTATGATAACATTTGGACGTTATCACCCGATGTTCCCTTTCCGCATTTTGGGAATTCACCATCAGAAGTAAGAGCATGATTTAGATTTTAGGGGGATCTTTTTCTGTTTTGGATTTTCCTGTCAATTTGGTTTAAATTTTGCATTATACCGTATCGTTTAATTTCAAGATACCTACTTGATATTTCATCGCGATAATTATAGGGGGTTAACTTTCCTTTGTTTTGTTTCCCGTTAGATACTGTTAATTAATGTGTGCTTCCGTTCCCTATGGCTTAATCGTAATGGACCCTTTTGACACGTTCAACCTCTGCATTATCACGAGATAGATTAGAGATACCTAAGGCTTTAAATTTAAAATTTCTGCATGTAAAAATAACAATTTATAAGTTTGTGCAGGAATGAAGAATCTATCTTTCAAATGTTATTGCCCCCAGCGAGAATAAGAAAGATGCACTACCGCCGAGAATTATGATCGAACATGCTGTATAACTGAGTCTTACTAGTACTTATTTACATCAAATTTAAATCGCATGTAACTTATAAACGAAATGTTTGTAGTTTGTACCTATACTTGTTCGACATGGCGACGACTATAAAAATAAAACTGGGCCCAATTACATTTAGATTGCTATCAACACATCATGTGGTGCTGTGTGGTTTTTTTAAAACACGTGTCACGAAATCCAAGAGTATCTGACAGCGGAACGTGTTGTACTTACCACCAGGATCTGTACATTCTTCCAGCTGTCATAACAACCAATTCGCAATTTCACCAATCCACTATACACTTTTAGTCGCTTATCGAACGTGTACGTTTCCCAATACTATAAATGATCATTTTCGATACCTGTCTGCCTAATTTGCATCTAATAATTAATTTTTATGAACCACATGGCTGGTAACTAAAAAAATGTACAAATTTCTTTAGACAAACTTTAGACAAACGCTTAAAGCGTCAGGCATAACATATGCGCCCATCGCAATTAATTTGTATACGACGTTTCCGTTTCTGCTTTTTCCCTAACGGGCGGGCGTTAAAAGTTTATTATAATTTCGTGATAATTCACATTATTTTGTATCGCATTTCGACTTTTTTTCGTATTCGGTAATTATTTTGTAACACGGCAATAAACGGTTGTAGTCGAACAATGAGTGGCTTTCCAATTAATTATTACAATTATGATTTTAATTCGCTTTCCTACTGTTCTGTTTTTTAGGTCGCATTGCACAACGAGCTTGTCAAAAAAATAGCCCTACAATTTGAAATGTCTATGGATGGATTACGGCTGGGTGAACGTAATTACATTTGTATTTAGATAGTCTTTTTTAGATAATTAATTTTGTCGACACAGATTAGAGCTAAAATGATTGTGATTCAACACTGATAAATTAAATTTTTAAGTGGCTACGTTATTAAGTTAAGATAACAACATCAGGCGGAAATTACGTCAAGTTCAATAACATTAAATTATTAAATGGAGAGTGTTCAACATTCCTAAGTATTTATTTTATTTTCACCAACAGTAGAATAAAATTTATTGTATTTACTGAGAACTTTCCCTCTTGTCGTCCCCCCGTAAGACTGTCCAACCCTTAGCCTAAAGTTTGTTAGTGCGAAGTGCGAAGATGTAAATCAGATTAAGTCATCAATTGTAACAGCTCCCATCAGATATTTAAAAGAAAAGGTGTTATGTATATGGTTGCACATTAGCGCAGGTTTTATGTATAAATGGCAATGCGATCACACAGTCCCATAGAAAGTGGCATCATTAATTTAGGCAAACTGAAGAATCTGTTTCATAAAAAATTAATTAAGTGCAGTAAAAATGCTAATTGGTGCCTGAATTGAGAAAAAATCATAAATAATTGAACTTTCTTATTTGACATTTATTATTATTTGTTAATTTTTATATTTGCATGCGTTACCGGTGATTACCACCGAGACTCATGTAGGTCCCAATACTTCATTACTCAGTAACTTGTTATAAATCAAATATTTCTAGATCTAGAGTCATAACTAGATGGACAGGCCTTAGAATAATTATAATTTTTTTAACGGTTTTGTTAGTACCTGTACTTAATTGAGTGGGTCCGTGAAGTGAGCTGGCCATGAAAAGCACAAACAACGGATTTAGGTTTAATCGTTTGTGCTTCGTTTGTGCTCGTTGGTGCCGTATAACAAATGTCAGCAAAACCAACCATACGAAAATTATGGGCAATTCAAAATGGTCAGCTGACTTCACGCACGAAATTAAAGCACAAACAACGGGTTTAATCGCAATCGTTTGTGCTTCGTTTGTGCTCGTTTGTGCCGTATAGCAAAAGTCAGCAAAATCAACCATACGAAAATTATGGGCAATTCAAAATGGTCAGCTGACTTCACGCACGAAATTAAAGCACAAACGACGGGTTTAATCACAATCGTTTGTGCTTCGTTTGTGCTCGTTTGTGCCGTATAACAAATTTCAGCAAAACCAACCATACGAAAATTATGGGCAATTCCAAATGGTCAGCTGACTTCACGCACGAAATTAAAGCACAAACGACGGGTTTAATCGCAATCGTTTGTGCTCGTTTGTGCCGTATAACAAATTTCAGCAAAACCAACCATACGAAAATTATGGGCAATTCAAAATGGTTAGCTGACTTCACGCACGAAAATTAAAGCGCAAACGGGGGCTTCAGGCTCAATTGTTTGAGTTTAGTTTTTGCCGGTATGTCCAATATAATAAGTCTTTAAGAGAACCAGTAATACCTACAGAATTATAGAGGATTTTAAATGCATGAACAAAATTGCAGAACACCTAACATAAGATGCACGAATTCAAACAGCTGTAGATTTAACCATAGTGTAAAGACCTCGGTAAAGACTTACTTATTTAACGTATCGAAGTAATTGTACATAATATGCAACTGTATGTAAAGTTTTATGAAGAAATACATTCATATTTACATATCATGTAATGCTAATATTTTACAATACAAAACAATATTTTGCTTTTCCATTAGATAGTGTTAACGATTATAGGAGTGTAGGTAATAAGAAGTCCTATTTGGGGTTATGTTTATATTTTCCAAAGGCTGTGCTAAAATGTTCTAATTATTACGATTCTGATAGAGATTTATAATATACGTACCGTCAAATAGTTAAAGTTAATAAGTTGAAACAATACTGGTAAAATTGTTTCAATTTTTAAACTTATTTAATATATAGTCACAATTTACTGCTAGTCATATTTCTTAATCTTTTCATTTCAGACATTAATTACATCAGATATGGCAAAATTTCGTGCGTGAAGTCAGCTGACCATTTTGAATTGCCCATAATTTTCGTATGGTTGGTTTTGCTGACATTTGTTATACGGCACAAACGAGCACAAACAAAGCACAAACGATTAAACCTAAATCCGTTGTTTGTGCTTTTCATGGCCAGCTCACTTCACGGACCCTAATTGAGTTTGCTGGACAGATGCTTGTGGATGATTTTAGTGACCATTTGCCATTGCAATATAGATTTGTGGAATGCAGTAAAAAGCCTTGAAAACTGGAAATTACATAAATTTTTAACTAGTTCATTAATCCCTCGGGATAAATTTGACATACCTGAACGTGAATATCTTTAAGTATGCAGAACCTGATTGGGCGTTTAGCTATTGTATTTCTTTGATCCAATTTCTTTCGAAGTGATACATTTTCACCTGTTTTTTTTTACCGCTAATTGTTGCTAATGTGCATTTTAGATAAGACCGGCCAACTGATTCTGCGTTTTTTTAATTACTGTTGGATAAGTGTTAAGTGAAATTTTAGTAATAAAATAAGTCTCATTATCGACTAAGTAGTTTTGGTACCTACATAGTAAAGATTTACACCTCTTTTTATTCCTGCAGGCGCTTTATCCCACCTTTTATATCAGGAAAAAATGGTAATGGTGACATCATCCACGAGCATTACGTTACGCGTAGCAGTTCGTCTCCTTCTCTGTGAATAGGAAATTCTCTATGATCTACTCGAAATACTCCACTCTTCAGGTCTATCGTCAACCAAATCTATTACCAAAATCACCTCACCGACATCGACTTGATGCGTACCTTTCTTTAATCCAATACCAATATGGACCGTCAGCTCTCCCAGCGCAAGAGCTACTGTGTATAAAGTAGTTGGTTGATACTTAAGTGACGTAATCGTAGTCTCCGGGGCATAAATTAGGCACGTCGATGCTCGCCCCTTCCCATCAACCCGTTCTAGTTTTCCTATTTATTGCTTCCTGTGCTCTCGGGACAATTTCTTCGAAAGTGTCCGTTTTTACCACACCTACGGCATCGCAGTTCTCATCGTTGTGCCCCTTGCTGCTCCATTAATATTTTCACTATTTCTTCTAGATTCTGCCCTTCATTTCTTGTTGGCCGACTTTGATTTTAGCTTCCATTGATTGCTAGGAAGTTTCTTTTTTAGCTTCCATGGTTTGTTAACCGGCTTTCGTTACATGTTGATCGACTTTGATTTCTTTCATCAACTGTAGGAGTTGTTCCATTTTTTTTAAGTGTAGATCCGGCCACTATTGGCATAAGCTTTTAATAATTATCCACTTAACACAACCAGACACTTGACACTACCGTAACGTAAATTTAATTAAGTTTATTTACAATTAACTAACAATAAATTTGTAATAGTCTTAAAATTGATTAATCTATAATAGTAATTATTCTTTATCACCTTCAATTTATAACATAACACAAGCGCATCGAAGTTAGAACTGACTGAAGTACGCTACAATTTGCTTATATAGTAAATGACAATTGTATTAGAACGCTTTGGAATGTTCTAGAATAAACGCACGTCATTTTTCGCGGTAGGATTGTCTCACAGTCGCCTTCGCTCTTTATCTCCCATGACTAAGCTTTCATGTCGCCTCGATGTCTATCGGGATTTCTGGAATATTCGATACAATCGACATTCTTAGCTAAAGGAACCAGTCGTTGGGAATCTTCAATATTATAAATGTTACTTTTCCTTGAAATGCGTCTTTGAGTGGTTACGGATAGTAACAATAACAATCCAGTTTAAATGGACACTACTCTCATGACCCACATGTCTAATGAATTTAGACTAATTACTAACTTGTCTCTGTTTCTACTTGATCATTATGTGAGTGGGCACAAATGTTGTCGGTTTTTCTCATGTAACAATAAACGAACTGAACTATCACTGCATAGAGAAAACTTTTTTTGGAATTACACAAAAGTAAATAGATTCCAGTTTACCCCTACGGAATTACTAAGAAACCGTTTGACAAAACGACAAATAACGTGGATTACGCTAGCAGCCAGTTACCGTTAAAAGCGTACTGGTATTGATTTCACTTCAGTATTATGTCCTCCTAAAAATTGCGAAATAAAACACACAGCGCAAACATTTTTAAATTTCCTTTTAGCGTCAAAGATGCTTTACACGACATCGCGATATCTGAACACTCAGATTTACTTTAAACAGT
The DNA here is from genome assembly GCF_008802855.1 of Photinus pyralis. Lineage (NCBI taxonomy): Eukaryota > Metazoa > Arthropoda > Insecta > Coleoptera > Lampyridae > Photinus > Photinus pyralis. The sequence continues at coordinate 18,078,935 of NW_022170511.1, read as the reverse complement.
TGCAATTCATCAAATTGGATATTGAAAGCAACGGTAATCAAATGGAATACACGAAATCTCTTGGGTGGAATGACTTCTTAAATGTTATTTTAAAAAAGAACCCCCGTGCAATTTGGCGAGTAAACATCTCATTAACGGGCCACATTAAACAGTGAAATAAGTTTTTCCGGTGCGCAAAAAAAGTTTATAAAAGTACTTTCCTTTCCCTCATGAACAACGTCAATATCAACAATTAAAATAATAAGCAGTTATGTGTGCAAAAAGGGTCAATCATTGTTTCCTGTTATCTTGTACAAAATTAAGTTAGCGTGGTACTTTAGCATCGTTTTCGTCATGATTTTTTCCTAAATAACAATAGCGGTTTACAACTGTTGCGTACTTATTACCAGATTGCGTGCGGTTGACTGTTGTAGTGAGATGCAGTTGTTAAGGCTTGTCGGACAGTTTCCCTCCCGTATAACGTGGTCATGGCCATTAATTGTGTCACAATGGTCCCTTAGGTTTCAAGAAATCAATGGATGTCGATGTTGGTAGTAGCTTTACTCGTATATCTACACCGACATTCCACTTTTGTAATCGATACGTTTTATTGGCTTCATTTCTATTTAGCAACCTCTCTAGACAAGACAAACAGTTCGTGTTTAGATAATACAATTTACGGCAATTTAGAAGTTAAATTAATAAGTAAATATTATTATTTTGTGGTAAATAACACCCTAATTGTTTTTCAGATTGAATGACGCGTGGAATGGCGTACGCACAAAGAAAAACCGATATGCCGCTTGGAGAGTAAATAAAGTATTGATTGATCCCATATGGGATTGTATGTGATAATAGACAAGTACGACTAAGCCCCCCTATACCTATTATAACATTTGGGGTGCACTTCGAATCTTCATAATAGGGTTATATTTCACTATCAAGGGAAACCAAATTAACTTTTGGGGTTTGTGTGCTCATTTGAAATTTAAGGACGTAATTATTTATGTTTTCTTTTCCAACTGTTCGGTTTAATCGTCAATCGTGACAAAATATTATGTTAGAAACTTACTTAGACAAATACGCCATGTGATGTAAGATAATTGATATATTACTCCCTTTACATCATCAGCATGCGTCACGTCTGTTATAAGTATATTTCGTGTTTAGGAATGATCAAATTGTGGAAAGAGGTAGTGCTACACCATGATGATAAATGTCATACTGCTGATGGGTTATTCATTACCGTTGCTAATCTGACATTAATTAAATGAAGGGCAGTCTAACATTCATTTACTTTTCAAAGGTTTATTCACATATCGTGTGGCAAGTTTCCAGCGGGAAAATATACTCTTGCCATTTTCAGAAAAAAAGACAATCAAACTTGAATAGATAATTAAAATCTGATTGAGATTACGTAGAAATCACTTCTGGAGTTAGGTACTATTTTGTAACTTAAAGCCAAACAAACCCTGAAAATTGCAAAATTAAAGTTTCCATGGACTACATCTTATTTCCTTTTGGCTTTTAGACACAGATGCAACAACGCATATAGATTGATTCTTATATTTAAAAAAGTGGAATAGTTGCTACAGAAAAATTGGAGGCAGAGATACAACAACTAGCAACTTTTCCTAATTGACGAACTGTTGGAGCTCGAATCAGTTTTCCACTCCACAACTATATACTCGTATCGGATTATTAATTTTATACAGCGTACCCAACAATCGCTTATAAGCAAGTCGATTATTATGCTGCAAACTAATGCAAATGGATTTATTTGGGTATGGGATTATTAAATGAGCTCTTTTCAGCAAAAATATTTTCAGTTTTATAACATTTCCGGTTATACCGCAAGTTATCTCACACTTACACATATAAATCCATAGGCCTAAACCGAACGGTTTTTGAAAGTTTTTTGAATAAAATTTCTGAAACGTCAAAATTTTATTTGAAACAGAACGCTTTTAATTAAAGCACAGGAACACTAATGCGTTTTTAAACCATAACGGTCGTCGGTCGAGCACGTGACCAAGGGTTTTTTCTATGAAATCTCACATCAGGTAGAACAAGAACGCATTTTACTTTAGCCAAGACAAGAACTACACGAAGCTAGGACAAGAACCTATTTTACTTTATCCAAGACTCAAACTACTCAATGCAAGGTTAACTTGTTTTCGAATGCGGTTGGAGAATCCCGTTCCTCCGTAAAGACACTTTCTATTTCCTGTTAGTGTTTAGAAGTACGAACCTTTTATATTTTGCTTGAACGCTTTGCTTTTTTTTTCGTTATTTGATCCGAATTTCATAAAATTTGAGGTGAATAATGAATTGGAATTAAAGTAAGTGAGATTCCGTGTGCAGAAAAGCTCTTCTGGCGTCCTAACGCGATCTCCTAAAGTAGTCATCGGATTGTGATTAAATTTGAGGGATGCTGAATTGGAAATAAGGTATACAGGGTATTAATTTGAAAACTTCCCACCACGGATTTATCGAAAACCACTGATTAAAGGGAAAAACTCCGAGACACGTCGAAAGATTTGTCAAGGGTGCCAACTTTTTAACTAAAAGTACTTCCCCCTCTTTCACTCTCTGCCCCCTAGGGTCATTCCCTTAAAAATTTTAAATGACAAATGGTATCGAGTAATAGCTTGTTTGAAAGGTCTTTCGAAGTCCTTTGTTTTGGCGTTTGATTTTTTAAAATCGGTCGATTCGTTTTCCAGAAAATTAGAAAAATCTTTATCTTTACATCGATGTTGCGGAGGGGAGTAAAATAATTGAGAGAAAAAAAAAGAATTACCTGTTGGTTGCTGGATCATAAACTCGCAAAATGAAATTAAGGTCGGCCGCTATGCAATTATTTTTAAAAGCGGGCACTCATTGTCGCCGTATCGAGTCTTTCTTGAGAACTGTATTCTCCCACTTCGCTCTTCTTCCCAAATAAAATAAAATGAAGCTCAAAATTCGAGTCAAAATTAATGAAAACTAAAAAACCGGCGATCTTCTTAATCTGGTTTCTATTCGGTTTTAGAAGCTTAGAAGACCCAGATTTGCCAGGGACCCTGTTAAAAAGACCCTTGTTTAATCCTGGTTTTGACACCGAAGAGAGCAATTCCTAGGGTAGTCCTGGACTGTCTGAGAGTGACCTTATAACTTATAACACAAGAGCCCGCGCCATGAGCTCTTTCATGGTGTTTCGAAACTTTCTAGTTATGATGATCGCGAGACCGTCCACGTATCCCTGCGGACATCCTATGAGTTCATCTTCGTCGTCCCGATTAAGGATATAATGGCTCTGCTTCCGTGCATGGCTCATATCCATCTTACGAATGGTGGAACGTGGTCTTGTTATAGTTACACGCACCCTCGATATCAAAAACGCTCACAAAAAAAAGATGTAGGGGTACCCCATTCCTTATATATTCAACCACCATCTTCTGCCCTGTAAAAAGGTTACCTGATAACTGATGTAGTAGGTTCCCCCCTCTCATTGTGATGTCGACGGGTCGGGGTCGGAGCCAAGAACCGCCACACGAGCCATCTTTCTCGAACTCTGAGGGCGCCGGTAGTAATACCGACGCCTCTTCGAGGGGGATAACGAGAGATTTAGCCCCACCGTCGCAACGGCCCGCTAATTCGGTAGAGCTTTATCTGACGCGACCGGAGCCGGAGAGGAACGGTCCTTTCCAACTAGTCCAAGGGGCACTGGTCTTCGTATTCGGCGGAAATTATAAATATCATATGGACCAGGCCCGAGGTAAGTAAGTTGTCTAGAGAGACTTGGCATTAGTGTGGACGAACGCAAAAGTGGCATTTGTCAATCGCACGAAAGTTATTGGAGCCAACCCCTGTAATTTAGAAAGCCATTTAATCTTCCTTCTGTATGCTGTCATTTTGACCGCTCCAAAATTTGTAAAATTTAAACTTTCACGATCACTATAGCAATATCAAATTAAAATCCATATCTATTTCGTCTAATCGTTCTCTCCCACGCGGGTACCCGGGTTCGATTTCTGGTTAATGCAGAATTATTTTAATTTTTTATGTTTACCAATTTTTCATTACGTCAAACTAATGCTGAACGTTGACGTAGGATGTCACAGAGGCCCGTAGGTGCTGATATTTCTAGTATTATCATAAATTCTTAATAATCCAGATTGCATTTTAATCAGTAAAGTTGTGGGGTTTGGGAGAATGAATCCAAATCTAAAATCCTGGTTTCGTGACCCAACGTTGAAAAATGAAACAAAACAAAAAATCTCATTTTTAGCAGTTTTTTGTTTGTAACTCAGACTAATATTAATTGGTTTAGGGTTTCATGCATAAATACATAACAAAAACGAATGTCTCCGTAAAGTTCACGGCGGATGTCTAAAAAATAAAGATTCATTTGTCAATACTGATTTAAATTAAATATATAAAAACATATCAAAGAAAAATCATCAAAATTCGAAATTTTGCAATGCTGTACAATTTTTGTTGGAATGGGAATACTGCGCAACGCTCACTATATGGAATAAGAATACCTATACTATTATAGAAGGTGGGTACATGGAATGATTAAAACGTGTTAGTAAATTATACATTTATACTCTGCGATTAAAACACGATAGCCATTTTAACACATTCTGTGCAAATAATATACAATTTCATTTTAAAAATTGCGCAGACCGTATTCATTGTACGTACCTACTCCGGAAATAGCGAGTAGATCATTAATTTGAATAGCATGTTCGTTTTACTGCTTAAAATTATTTAGAAAACACACAGGTACAACTTAAACTACTACAAGAAAATGCAATTTCGTATTGCTGAAATTAATAATGAAACCTTCTCTTAGCATGACGGGATTAAATATTTATTTAACAAAAGCAGAAGTTAACTTTCGATGTGCTACTATTTATTCAAAAGGGGATACGACGATATATACCTACTATACCTATGTGAACTCGCTTCGTTAGTTTACGTTATATAAAACAACCAGTACCGGTTTGTAAGTCAGCTGTTGAATTTTAATTTCACAATTTATAATCAAACTAGGTACAGGCAGGTATATTATTCAGAATACGCCTGCAATGAACAAAAAACGTAGTATAACAAAAAAAACTCAACAGCTTCAAAGCAAATGCTTGTTGAGGCTTGAGCATGAAGACGTTCTCTGATGTATTTTAGTAGTTGTAATAACTTTGTGACTACTTGAAGCCACTAAAATATTGTTGATCTACAACGAGCTCACATTTTTTATGTAAAACGCTCGTTTTATAGCGTCAGACATAAAAGACGTTATAATAATCATTTTATTTCTTTTGTATGTTAAACTGAAAGCATTCCAAATGAACTTTATGGAACGTATGGGTGGAGGATACGTTTTTTATTTGCATATGTAGTACTAATCAACGATTTCGTAATATACGTAATGGATACCGTCGTAAAGTGTATTTAATTCGAATAAGATTTTAATTCACACTGCACACTTAAACTTATAATGAAGAAACTTTCTACCTACCGGTTTATAACCCTACCACACTGTGAGCATTATCAGCAATTAACAAGGCGCGCGTGCATCTATTGCTCCTGGTGTATATTGTATCCACCTAGTTTCTTTACCGAATACATTTTGCCACTGTGTATACAATATTACCATGTTGTGTAATTGGTGCAGCGCATTAAGTATTCTTCGTAGGCGAAACGAACAAAGGATGTCGCTTTTGTTGCTTTAAATGAGCAAATACCTAATTGCACTTACATTCCCTATTTAGAAAAGGTCAAATATGTGTAATCTACGTGATTGTTCAAAACTTGCTCGAAATACCATATTGCAACCACGTGCAATGCAGTTGCAAATGTGGAGGTTTTTAACGCATAATTTAAGAGGTACCGTATATTTTCAGTGTAGGATTACTTTCGCCACAAGAAATAATTATATAGCTTTTGAATGTTGCCATGTACGATGTTGTTACGTATAATGAGACTTAATACTCATACCTACACCTCTGTTTAAACTATAATGAAGACATACCACATACGGATGTTGGATCTAAGCTATCGAGACTCTTTCGATAGAATGTGGACAGGAGACAGATAGAACTTTTAATTCACATGTTTCTATTGACAATGTTCGCCTTAGCATATACATTTTTATTTCTATTACCGCATTATTTTCTTAATAACAAGAAAAATATTTGTTTCTACTGTCAACAAAACTTGTCACCTCGACGGACCTGCCCATCAAAACTATCTATAGTCATCTCAGCACGGCCTAATTATATGGGTAATCGCAGTGGCCGCGCGTAGTGGTGTGTCTTGGGGGTGCACAATTTTAAAAAAGGGGGAAAAATGGGGCCACGGGCAAAACGCCGGAGGCGAAAATTTTTTGAGTGACACCGCAACACGAAGTTTTTTGGGCCTATTAAATGGCATTAGCTTATTGATGAGACCTCTAAATACTCCAGGGTTTATTGAATTTTCTCGTTTTGTCAATGGCTGCGGAGAGCAAGTTCCAAAGCACCACAAAATTTTATACGGTCTATAATTTTGGATAAAACATACCTGTTCTTTTTTACTTCCTCATTATGTTTTTCGATACTCAAACGGTATGCACTATTTGCCGTATATCTTGCTTACCTAATAAATTAAATCTCAATTTAGCAGATATATGATGTGCCTTTGAAGATTGATATTTTTTAATTTTTTCGCATGAATGCACTAAGTCTGTAACGCCATTCTTTGTCCATTCTGATGCCTCATCACCGAGCTCATCACCAAACAACAAACACGGAAAACAATAGACTATTGTTAAAGGTACAACCGCATAACCAGTCAGTTTTTTCATACATGTCTATTTTAAACGATCGTTTATAATCCCGCCTTCCTTTATTGATTTTTGATATTTTCAAACTCGGTTTTGGGCGACCCGCATTTTTAATTTTAATTTGATCTTCTAATTTTAGTATAAATTTAATAATTGTCTTTAAATAATGAACGGTAACGTCACAACGTTACTTGTTAAAACCGAAACGATCAACAAGCCCTACTTCGTAGTCCGGCGAATACTGGTTCACATTGAGAGTGTGCTCTTGCTATACTTTACAACTTGGGCCTTCGCGGGGCGCACGGGGAAAGGCGACGTAGCGTTTGAACGAATCAGAGATCGTAGCTAATGGTGCACTGCACGGAAAGGCGGAATGGGAATAATTCTTAATACACGTTCAGCGGTGTGTCAGTGTACCCGGTAGGTTTTGCATTTCAGATAAGATAAGTGAACTATTTTTATTGCGAGATACGAACGTGCAAGAATGTTAAATACATAAATAAAATTATTGTTTTTTTTTTTTTCAAACGATTTTGTTTTGTGCACGTGCTCATGTGCACCGATTGTGTTGTACGCGATTATCCTGTGACATATATATTGTTGACTGTTGTGTAAACTACTTCAGATGGACGATTTACCTGGCTTCGGCACATGCAATAACGATGGGACACCCTGTATGTGAATTTCAACGTTAAATTAAGTTAAGAACCAAGAATGAATTACGCCAGTAATTAACTTATTTATTAATGGAAGAACGCCAAAAAAAATTGTCACAACACCTTAAATCTACCGCTATCACCCAGCAGACTCTTCGGTCGCCTCGTCTCCGCACTTGACAGGTTATTACCGCCGTTTTTGATCACCCGTGTAACATTCGGCCATCCTGAAACAGTTAAAAGCTCTCATTAATTTTAGCCCAACTTTAGGAGACCAAAATTCACACCAGTCACTCCATCACACTAATTATGTTCACGCATGCACGGATATCGCCTAAGAGAGTCAACCGCCACAATCGCCTGAAGGCGCTTATAACCCCTAACCCATTTCGATCAGGTACCTGTCGTTGACTAACACCTTGACCTCTCTATAGGGGCCGTGATACTTTTATAGCCCTTCGCCGTCGCGCCTTCAAATCCCACTTCTGATGTATTACAACTAAGAATGCATTACGCCAGTAATTAACTTATTTACTAATGAAAGAATTGTCACAAGCTCACAACACCTTATGCCTACCACTATCACCCAAGGGCTGTCATTGGCCGACTCTTCGGTCGCCTCTCCCCCGCACTCGATTGATTATTCCGTTTATGATTACCCATGTAACAAAATGTTGGTTGGGATTTGGGATTAACCGCAATTTCGATCATAATAGATCAATTCTAGGACAATGTTGCAGATGTTTTTCGCCGAAGTTTAACACAGGTGCATATTATTCTAAGACGGCGCATTATGTTGCAAAGGAAGAAGAAAGTAAGTAAATGGAAAGGGAAGGAAGGTTTTAAATAAGCGAACCGGAATCGTGACCGCCACGTGATCCCCACTAAAAATGCTGCTTGGGATATCACCCGGTGTTTTTTGTTTGAGAGTAATTGTAAATCGCAGTTACGGCCCGAGATTTTAGTTGGACACTTCGAGTAATTAAGATTGCTTTAATTAATTGTTCTATCCATCGCTTGTTACGTGGTATGTGTTATTCTACTGGCACTGAGTGCCTGTTTTTTCAGCTTATTTCGGATTAATCCAGCTCAAATTACTACCTATAGATAAGCGTTGTTAAGAGAGTTTCGGGCCTTTTTTATGCGTTCAGCTTTCCCAGGAATGAAAAGATACTGGTTTTAAAAACTTCCTCTTTATGAAAAAATGTTGTTTGTTTTCAGAAGCATTTTTTACATTTCATTTCATTTTCCTATTTTCATTTTGAAAATTTCTAGGAAATGCGAAAAAATGTTATATACCTCGTGAAGGAAAAGTGTTTTTAACCTCCCATACAGAATCACGATAATTTTACGTAACAAGCGAATACGTTTACAGAACTGGATGTAATGCGTAACATAACGTCAATTCATTCGATATGATTGCATCCCAAAGTGTAGCTTTGAGTGAATGTAAGTATGCGATTCTACGGACAGAGATATGATTTTTTTTGCATTGTGAATTTAAATCTATTTAATAAATTCATTAGTTATCGATATGCTCACTCAAACTACTAAATGTCGTTTCCTAGGCGTTTAACGTATCTTACTACTATGTGAAAGTCAAAATTGCTCCTCCTTTAAGTTTTAACGTGTACACAAAAGAACCATATGAGGTTCAAAGTAATATTACTAAACTCTCAGGCATTGAATTTCGGAGTAGGTTAGTTATGTATAATAAGTGACGCAAATACCTCTATGAAGGTGAATGAATAAACTTTGTCAATGGCCTTCTTGGCCATTATTGATATAGATGAACAAGGTACTTTATCTGGAAGAGCGGCAGCCTCTGTCGATTTTTTCATCTCGTGTAAAATCGCCATATCTCTCATGTACTCCTGGTAACCCGGAATGATAGAAAAGGTGCGAATTCGTGAGGGAACTAGGTAGGTAGAGAGATGTGGGGGGCTGAAAAGCGACGACGACGGTTATTCTTATCAAAACAATCAATGGGAGCTTAATTTCATATTGCTCTCTATGTGCTTACACGGCAAAGTTGTTAAAGTTGGGCCAATTTATCTAAGAGAGTAATTAAAAGAGTGTCAAATTTTGATACATATCAACCGATTGGATGTTATAGCAAAGCAAAGCCTTTAATGAAGGGTTTAAATTAATTACCCTGCCAAAACTTCTGAAAACAAACTTCATTTGTTAGCTGGAGAAAATTGAAAGGAAAAAATGGGAAATATATTTTCTTAATTTAATTCGCATGTAGGTTAAAGTTATAATAATATGTCAAGAACGGATTATATGCTTAAGTTCCACGCTGTCGGTTAGTAAGTAGAGTCGCATGCTTACCGGTTGAGCTGGAACGGAGAATATAACAACCCCGTTTTCAGGCAGACATGGGAAATATATGTATTGGGGTTCTAAAGAGGAAAGTAAAATAAGGACGGAAAATACTTTTGAATTTTGTGGAAGCCTTTCAAAGAAAACGAAATAATCTTATTTCAAATAAAATATTTGCAATTCCTCTACTACTTTACCCACCTTCGGTCATGTCGAAGTTATGTTAATAACTACCTATACTGTAGCGTTACGTTACTGAAAAATTGCATTAGCCTCCGTTTATAAACCTCATTCGAAAATTGTGAAATGGAAATGTAAAAATGTTAATCTCAGCTCATTGGATATAAATTTAGAGAACCCTAAAGGTCTCTAAAACTGCAAAACGTATCGGAGTGACGAATGTTGGAAAGAAGTAAAACGGACAAAATGAAGCGATTACATAAACCCCATTTACATAACAGCTTTGTGTATGGGGTGGATTTCCTTTTAATCTATAAACAAATGGAAATTTTTGAGACCGATATACCTACATAAGGAAACAAATCCTATTGTTTTGGTCAATTAAACCAAACACGCTTTATGAGGTGCTACGTTTTAAATTCTATCTTTAATGATTGCCAGCTTTTACACAAATCCATCCCTGAATTTGATTTAAATTAAATGGAACACGTAAAGAAATAGAAAAGGCGGTGATATAGTGTATATTTATAAAAGCATACCGTAAACGTCTAATTAGGCTAATTACAACGGTGGGGGAATTATTATTGATTTCAACAATTTCCAGTAAGGCAAAGTTGTTCAATTTCTTAATTAAATAAATCTCTTAAATAAAATTGAAACCAGTAATTAAAACGACTGCCTTTGTCTCATTCGATAAATGTAAATAGTTCGGTTTCGGTTTAAATTCGAAAGCGAAATTATAAGCCCTAATTTTTTACAGTAAAATATTCTTCAATTGTACTTTTGGTATGTACTATTTTTTCCAGATAGGTTAAGTACGGTATAATTATAGACATAGGGATTTCCTATGTCTAGTTTTAAATGACAAAGTCTCTTCTGAAGGACGCTTAAAACAGATGAAGATTTTGCTGTCATATTAATTGATTGGAATACTTATTATTGCGTTGGCTTCCATATTTTTATTTTCGTTCATGTGCGATGTATCAACTGAAGAAAAAGTTGATATTGTCATTTGGTATACTGCCAGTAATTAAGGAGCGTAAAGGACGTACTTTCTGTCTTGATCAGTTTAAAATTAGTGGTAAAAAGGAGCATTTAATTCGAGGATAGGGCATTTAATTAGCACCTAATTATAGTCAGTTCACTTTTTATTTTCTTGGTTTTTTGAGGTAGTGTTCTGCTGAGTTCACATGAACCTGGCAAAACATGTAATAATTTAAAAAAAAAGGAGCATTTAATTCGGGAATAGGGCACTTAATTGGCACCTAATTATGCAATATGTTTGATTGTGTTCTGCTGACCTTGCTCTGCTAGGTTCATGGACATAAATTGACCAACGATACAAATATGTGGGTCGCCGTCTCGCCGAATCATGTAGCTTAATATACATAATACATTCCGCCAAGCGGCATCATGGAAATCTCCCAATTATTTTCCACAAACCAAACCAAACGGAAGCCTCGATAACAACCAATTTTTCATCAGCATAAAATTTTCGAACCGTTCCCATTTACAAATCACGTCGCCATCTTTCTATCTACGAGAAGAGTCCCGAAACCGAACAACGACACAAATACCAAAATCTGCAACACCATCCTTTAAATTTCTTTTAAATTTTGCATTTAACTTTTCTGCGTTCTCGAGACCAACTAAACGTGAGGGGAGTATGATGCTGCCACCTTGTTATATTTATTATTTTTAAATAAAAATAAAAACGGCAGTGAATCAGAACAACATCTATTGGTTTTGATGCTTGTTCGCCATCGTAGAATGCATGGTATCGCTCTGAAAACTGCCCCTATTCAGGAGAGCTGTTGTCGTTTATGAACTGTTAATATTGTGTGAATCCTGATCCATCAGTAGTCACTTGACTTACGTAACCAATAACAACTTGAAGTAGATTCTAAAAGAAAAGAACGACGTCGGTTCAAAGTTTAGTGTTAGGTCTATGTGATGTTTTCTTATGGAATTGAGTACAGAAGTTCGAAAGGGGCGACTTTAATTTATCATAATAAATCGCTTGTCAATATAGGTGAAATAGGTCCGAACTAGCCGACGAAGGGAGGCTCGTCCGTGTAAAGCAAATCGATGTAAACCATCCACTTTTCTTTCTTTAATTTGTAAGCAATACATTATAGCTCGTTTCTCCATGAAACTTTAAATTTGGACCGATTTCTTTCTTTTGCCGCCGATTATTCCATCAACATTGAACAAAAAAAGCCAAGTGCTTAATTAAGTTTGCCGCGCTCTTGAGCACGTTGAAACGGAGAATAAGAGTTATAACCGAAATCTCAATTTTTAACTGTCAAACGCATAAAATATAAAGCCTTTTGTACTTTTGCTGTCAAATAAAAGTTTTCATCGTTATTCAAGTGTAAGTTATTACTTTCCAAGGAGGAAGTACATGCTTCAGTACGATTGTTAATGGCTTAATGTTTGCAATATTTTTCTTTCAATTTAATCAATAACTATATTATATTTACGGTTCATAGATTGGCAATACCTTTTTAGCAAACTTCGCAACAATAGTGGTATACAAATAAGTGTAAAAGTTCCATGTAAACCACAGCTTTTTCCTCTCTCATCTAAGTATTATATTAATTAATATTAAATTTGTAACGGTTTTGTAAAACCACAACTTTTACTTTCATTGATTGTCAACACGTGATCACGAGCCATAAACTTAAAACATAAAAAGGTAAAAGACGCCATAATACATACAATAATTTTTGTGCAGCTCCTCCAAAACACGTAGGTACAGTACAAGTTTATTTAACTTCGTCCGGAAGAACTTATCATTTTCAGATTTGGAAATCAAGTTTGTCAGTTGGTTTACCGCAATTATTTAAATACAAGGGAAACAATTTTGTTATTAAGATAACATGAATTAGCATTACAGTTGCCAGATTAATACTTTTAAAAACGGGCAAAAAATATCGTCAGTTGCTCCGAAAACCACCCTTAAAAACAGAAATTTCTGATTGAATCTTAGGATTTCATGGATAAAAGCAAGAAATAGCACGTAAAACTAACTGGATTTGCACTTGGTTAAATATGCATCATTGTTTCATTCTTTCCATTATTTTTAAATGAAATAATTAGTGTTTACAGCGTATATTTATTTATATAAATCACGCAAGTCGCTTTAATTTGAATAAAGCTTATTTTCATTTGACTTCCTTGATAATTAAACGAAATCGCATAGTTTGAGAGAAAAACCACAAGCACTGGATGAAGCAATTGAAATTGTAACTACCCTACATTCGAACTAAAACTAAAAGGAAATGTCGGAATTTTCGGTTGGGATACTTAATGTTGACATAATGATTCGCCATAAGGATCCATTTGTAAGTGTTAAACATTCAATAAAAAAAAAATAACGCACACAATAAAGCTGTACAACTGCACAATTTATAAGGCTGGTGAACTACGTATAAATTTTCAGAATTTTGCGGTTATCTTTGTCTAAACCATTATTTTTGGCATGCTAAAGTGTTTTAGTACATCTAGACTCAGTTGTAGATTAACAACCACTGTAAGTTTAAGTGAGCGCAAAATAATTTGCTTTTCCCTCATAAATTCTTTTACTGCTTCAAATACTTATACGTCGGTTTGGTAGACTTGTTATTGCGCCGAAATGGCCGAATGCAATTAGACAACGAGAGAATGTGTGTAAAGATTATTATTAGTATCGACGGTGAAATACACAGCTTTAATCAGAAAATTGTCAATGAGCAATATTGATGCAGAAAAACACACCATCCTCGAAGCATCAACTTGTTGTTTCCGCGTTTTCTCTCTCTCAGAAATGAAATTTACGGCCTCACGAGAATTTCCCACGGAAATACGAAAAGGTGCGTAATCGCATCGCAGTATCTTATCTCTACGTATTAAGCTTAATCAACCTATATTAACAATGACGTGAAAAATCTGTAAGATTCCGCGGGAATAACACAAGAACAAAATTTTGAAGAGCTCGTACTGCAAATACTAAAACAGACGTTTCATTGTCCATGTCATCAGCATCAGTGAACAATTAGATAGTAAATTGTGTAAATGTTTAACCGGTGGCTTCATTTATTGATTTATTATCCCTCTCTTGTTCTGATGGGCCGTCAACAGACTTGCGCCCAATTACAGAGTTACCCGCATAATAATTTAGAGGTGCCTCTGCAGAAGGTCTTATGTTTTCTATACTATATTATAGTACATTTAACAAGTCAAAAAAGGATAGAAATATTTCACTGCCGGCAACAAGTATGAAATTTTGCACATAGCTTTTATATACAGTGCGTTCGAGATAAGAAGGTCGCTTCAATATCTCTTTTATTTTGCGAAAAATTTGTCAAATATAATTTTATATGTGACATTACGATGTATCTGATCGCATATCCAACCTTCCGGTACCAATTTCAGTTTTACGATATTTAAAAAGAGCAATCAGTTTTCTGTACGACAACATAAAATATCCATATGGTTGATATTGGTATTGTGAAACTGCCCTGTTTCTTTTTTCTCTTGCAAATTAAATTCCTCGAAATTAAATAACTAAACAAATAAAAGGAACTAGTTTTTCTCAACTTTGAAAAATCGAATGGGGATCGAAATATGTGAAGTGGCCCTCGCCATGATTTTATAGAATTATATTGTAAATTCGTATTGACTAATTTTGTATCCGGTATGCCGGTATGTGACTTTTCCGAATAGAATTTGTCAACGTCCTTCTACGTAACTGCATGTTGTAATTAACATTAGCGTTACTCAAACACCCGGTCCCACGTCAAAGTCTCATTGAAGTCTGGGTTGACGTATAATTTGGTCGATTAACTTCTCTTTTTCCCGTTTCTGCAATTTGCCAAATGACGTATGAATCATGCATGATGTTCGGTTGTTAAAACTCTCACATATTTCAAGTAAAACAATCAATTATTACTAATAAATTAGTAAAATCTATCAATGCTTGCCTACGCAAAGACAGCAATTGATAAATGGACATCGCTCGCAAGGTAACAGTTCTATTAGATATCGACAAACTCGAATCTATTTGTTCTTTTATAAAACTTTAAATTTGTATTAAGTGGTATTAAATTCCAACTTGAAAACTACTTCTGATGGCAGCGTATAGTAGGAAAGTTTTATTAAACCGTTTGTCGGGTCATTTGGAGCCCGTCGATTACACCGAAACCCGACGCGAAGGCCATTCTGCGTGTAGTACTTTAATCCGGATCTAATAACAATAAAATAGAGTGTGCTTATAAAATTTTTGTCGCGATTACGAGAAATATGATTACCTCTGAAGCTTGTAAAGATGTAAAAGAAACGTTTTTACGGTTGAATAAATAAGACGTTATTAAATTTTACAATACCTCCTTATTTTTAGAGCCGCTCCAAGATTCCATTTATAAACTAGATGTTTTTTTTCATATGTTTTTGGTGTAAAATTCTATATTTCGGCGCACAAATTTAATTCTGCAAAGTAAACTTGTGGTAAAGCTAATTTCGTCCTTTTTTCTTAGATCACAATCGCCATACGCACGGCTTCAAAACTCTCGTATCCATTACATTTCACTGGAACATCTTGTCCTGACACCAGTAAAATTTAACTTTAGGCATTCTTTTATTTGGCCGATAAATATCGCCTAACAAAATAAATACACTCGACATTGTATTTCCGCCACATTTCCAAAAGTGTAATAAAATAGCAACTTTAGCTTTCCGAAACGAGAAAGTATGCGGAAAACTTCGAATTGTATATGCATCTGTTTTTATCAACTTTTGAAAAGGTGAAAAGGTGTCGAAACGTTACTGTAAATGCTTGTTTTACAAATTCAGGAGGAATGTGTTTAACCATTGACTAAAAAGTGTCCTGTTTCTTGTCGGCTCGTGATAGTTTTGCGAGAAAGGGTCGGTGTAAACCAACTTACCTATTTGATTCTTTTTGAGTTTCAGCTTGTTTTCTCTTAATTTAGTGCGTAGTATCGTGCAGTACCTGCTTAAAAACTAATAATCCAACACCAGGGGCAAGGGGTGGTAAAACAATAATTAGCAAAAGAAAAGTGGTATTTTGAGATTAAATAAGGAGAGAGAAAGCTCGTTATAATATGGGCCCGGTTTTCGCGTACTATTCTCCCCATAGTGGCGTGCATCCCCCGAAGCGTCGACGGAACTAAGAGGGATTTTTTAATGGAACGCACTATATTTCGTGGGATATTATTAAAGAATGAACTTTTTTTAAATATGACAACATAAACAACATGATTAAACAATATGAAATTAATTAACAAACTATTTCCCTTAACTTGAATTTTTTACGCTGCTATACCCAAAAAAGTGTACTCTTTCAGAATATGCAATGAAGTAGATGTTGCTATTAAAAAAAATATGCCCCCTTTGACCATGCAGAAGTACGCCACTGGCCACAAACTTAAAGTACGTAGATTGGTAGCAAACCTTTTTACAATTTTGGATATTATAAAAAGATTTTTCTAAAAATTTAAATTTAAAGAATAACCTTACTGCAGGGCTACTGCGTGTCGCAATAGGCGACTAATTTTATCGATTATGTCAAGCATTCTTCAGCTTTGAAATTATGTCGAGGGGGCGAGGGCACTTGGATGAGCGAATCATTTATTTGTTTTTTAGCTTCTTTTTGTAATTTATTGCAAATTGCTGCACGAGTTTCGGTGTTGTTTTTTCCACAAAAATCGTTCATTTCGTTATAAGAACGTAATTAGGAACCTCCCTTCCTGATTGTTCAGTGTGCAACCTATTGTCGGGAAGAAAAAAAGGGGTTCTCACTAAAAACAACCAAGTTTTCGCACTTTGAGAATTGAAAAGTTACTATTATTGGAACACATATCATTAAAATTAGATATTTGATTCCTGAAAGAATTTTATTCGATTCTAATATGCTACGAGTATAATGTTAGGACGTTGAAACCAAGTACATTTCTGAAACGAAATTTGTGTACTTAATTGAAATAGTTATAGCATTCTTCCTATTTAGTTGTCTGTGGAATGAAGACCTGATTTATTAATTACGTGTCGATATATTAGTGTAGAAAGCTGTAACTTTTTACGTTTTCACTATTCGTCATAGGCAACATATCCTTGGCAAAAATTACACAAAAGTTAAATTTTAGCTGCTTCTCTTTTTTTCTAGTTCGATTGCAAAAAGAAATTTAAACCTACCACTGCTTTTTTTCCCAATTATATATCTACTCCTATATATGCAATTTATACACCGCAACTAATTAAAATGGCAACTTTCTACAAAATTAATGTATTCTATATTTAAATTAGTGAGTAGTATTTATCGGTGTTTAGCACGCATCTATTACTAAAGCTTCTGATGACATTTAACTGTAAACATCAATGGTATTGTGTGTATTGGTAGGATTTTGGTGTAATTATACCGAAGTCGGTCAGTTAATCGCTAAAACGAACCACTAAGACTAAGATCGTTACTCAATCTGAATGGGAAAATTAAACTGGTCTTTAAATTTACGCGATCCAGGCAAAATGGTGACATTCGATCTGACCATAAAAGTGTGTGAAATTATAAGGACCATAAACCCAAAATGACATCTCATATTCCTCTTCGATAACATAATTTTTGTGGGTAAAAGACAATTGCTGCTAATTGGTGCACCACGCGATATTCTTACAATTACACGTAAGGGTTTAATGTTACACAACGACAACCTTGCGCTTTTCACACGGTAGGCAGGACGTCGAAATAAAACTCCGTAATTATATATCTTCTATACGCTTGTGCTTGATTTATCCCCATATTTGAGTCTTTCTGTTGTAATTGCAATTAATTATGATGATGATGGTGATTTAATGTATTAAACCGACGTTATTTTACAGGCTCACATTATGTAATTACTTAATTAGTAACAGTTGATATCGAAATTTGTTTCAAATCCATCCACAGAGTTTGTACACTGTACACTGTACAGTTTGAATAAATTACTATGTAGATATCTCAGATGTTGCATTCTAATTTTCTGTGTTGCAGCAAACAACCAACTTATACAGGGTGGCACAACGAAAACGAAACAGGCTTATAAGGAAACAGTTTTTATGGAAAAAACCCAATAATTTTGGGTTGAAACGGAGACATCTTTTCACTCAAAAATGGGCACCCCTAACGTCAACCCCCCAAGCTCTTTCAATAATTTTAAATCGAACGTTGGGTCGAGTGACACATTATTGGAAAAGGCTCTTAATTTCCTACTGGAAAATCATTCTTAGTAAGCACCTGCACAAAAATATTATTTCAAAGAAGTCTCATCCAATGGACCGATTGAACTAAGTTTATTGTTGAAAAGACTGTTTTAGTTATAATTTCGCCACTTAGGTTTTATTTGGTTTATTTACTGTCTCATGCATGCGATGAAAAGTTTTTTTAATCGCCTAATGAAGAATGCGTTAAGTCAGTACGTTTATCATTTTAATTTTAAATTAAGTTCTTTGGAATTGTGAGAGTGATCTCAATTTAATAAAATTAAGTCAATATTGAGATTTTTCGTAGTAGCAGATACCGGACGAACCTTGGAAAAAATTCATAGTCAAGTATTTCTTGTAAAAGATTCTGTTAGTACCTGAGTTTAATTAAGCTAGCTGGTCAGGTGTTTATGTGGGTGGTTTAGTGACCGTTTGCCATTGCACGTAGCAGTATTTTTATTAACTACTGGACAATGTATAATTCACACATGCGATGGTTAAATCATGACTGTCTACACAAGGCAAAAATCTATGAGGGTCAGAATGGGTGTAACATTATACTTCCTGGCTTAGGGTTGAAATATTATGGTCTAAACTAAACTAACTAAAGTGATAAAATTCGAAATTCCTTCCCACAAATTATAAAAATGATAATTTTCTTGTGGCTTTTAAACTTTAATAAAGTAAACCTGCGGCGTTTTTATTTGAGATGGGGCAAACTGCACGCGTTACTGCATATAGGTACAGATACTTCTGAAATTGCACCTTGATTTTTGATATTTAGATGAAATTAATAAAATTAGTGTAAATAAACTAGTTATTAACTGTGACTGTTCAAAAATAATTTAATCAATTCCTTTAAATGTCGAAATTGTACATCGCAGGTAATTGCACTTTGTTGCGTGTAGACATAAACGTATTTAGCGCTACTTTCCTCATAGCGTGTGCTTAAAATTAGTTTACTTATATAAAATTGAAACCTGCTGCTGGTGTTATTTTTAAACAAACAATGCGTTAATAAGGCACATGGAAAAGACATTCTATACCACGGTATTCGAAGCAACCCCTTGCAAGTTTATCTAGTGCGCAATAGCGATGACGATTTTAGCGATTCGGGGGCAAGAACCGAAATACCTCGCCTAAAATATCTTTTCTCGTCGTATTAAGCCGACACAATATTCAGGAAAAGCAAAACAACAAACTGTATTCGATTATTACATTGGAAATGCAATTTTCTCAAAAGGAAATTTGTATGCGTATTTCAAGTATATCAGATGAAAACACTTTATTACGTGCAGTTGTCGCCTATCCGACTCTGCGAATTGAACGACGTGTTTAATGTTGAAATTAAAAATTACCTTGAGAGAAAGTTTTGGGGCTTCTATTATTTAATCTGTCGTTCTTCTGTTCTCCGGCATTTTCAACGGCGGCGGCCGGCTGATATTGCATTCAAATTCACTCGAGAGATTTATAAAGCGGCATTTATCTTCTTTGTCTTTTTAACGAGTATCTTCCCCTTATTTTTGTGTTAGTACAAAGAAATTTAGCTTCAAACCATAAGTTATTTTATTATTAACATTTATCAAATACAAGCTTCGTATCGTTCGCCTTTTAATTCAAAATACTTTTGTCTTAACATTATTTTGATAGTATTATTTAAAGATGATTGAGCGCTTGGTAGCAATGAAATTCTACGTGGTATCTCACCATCTTTATCGCATCCTATAAGGCGACTGGGTGGTATCGCCAGCGAAACTTACCACATGGATGACAATGACCCCTATAATTTAGACTTTAGAGAACTGGACTCAACTTTATACAGGAGCCATTTGTGGGAAGGTAACTTAAACCGTGAAGGTGAATGTCTAAAATCTGATAAAAAGATAAAATGAAACCCCTTTAATAAGGCATAAAAGTAAGCATGTTAAAGATCTTTAATGGTTGTTTATTATACAAGAGTGAACGATGTAGTTCACGAAATGGTTAGTTTCCCTTTATTGTAGTGTATATAATAACTTTATTTTATAACGGAAACCATATAAATCACTATGGAATTTCCAAACATTCTGAATTTAAGACGTCAAAAATAGCAAGTTTGGGTTCTTCCGTCGTTTCCATGGAAACAGTATTGTTATCTGTTCTGAATTAATTTTAGTTCGTGCTCCGCGTCCCATTTTTAATAAGTATGACATGTCATGTCATTAGAATGAACAAGTATTTGGTTCATTTTATTTACCCTTCCGGTTAAAGAGATCACCTTAACCCCCTCTTGCTGATAAAGACTAAGTCTACTTATTAAAACCGATTAAAATGTTAGTTTAACATTTGCTATAAAAACTTTATTTACAATTATATGTACAGGGTGTTTGATGAGAAACGGTACATACGTTAATATGATTTAGATTTATTCATTTTAAGCAGAAAAGTTCCTAAACAGATGTGCTCAATTCTCAAAGTTAATGCAGTTAATGCATAAACTAATTCATTTAAATGTGTACAATATACAATATTACTGTGTGCATTGGCCCGGCCAAAAGAAAAACCATACACAAAACGAGGAGGATCCTTCCTTGAAATAAATTCGCGTTCTCTACCTTTTCGCAGACTTTATTTATTTTTCTAGAAACGTATCATTTTACAACATAAACAAATTGAAGCCTGTTTGTATTCAGTTCCAACATCGACGCCGATAGTGACATATTAAGTTCGCTTCGTGTTATGAATTGTGAGTGATAAATTATAATTACCTGTTATAAAATAATCCATTTGAAAACTGTTATAAATGCATTGTTAATTAATTGTAAATAAATAAATCACGTAATTAAAATTACGTTACAATATATCGATCATGACATGCCTTGCTAATATTTATGCCTATATTATCGTGGAAATTCGATTTAAATATTCTCAGTACAACTCCTGTAATGACAGTAACAATAGTTCAGAAATAAATTATTAGCTTCCACTGGGCCGGTGTGAGGAAACCCGAATCGCGTTTGCGTTTATCTGATTAAACCATTTGGGAATAAATGCTAAAGGGATTCATAGTACCCAAACCATTATGGCCATCAAATCATACAAAGCAGAAGAAATATGGAAAGCAAAACTGTTCAACGAGAAGATAGAAAACACCGATTTAAGGAATGGTACCGAACGGAACACTGTGGATTTTGGGAAGAAAATGGAGCAAACCTTTTGTCAAAGAGCGCTAAAACACTATGGAAATGCCAAAAGACCAACATTTATTGGAAGCCGAGTAAGAAAAGAGGTTATGGAAAAAGATCAACATTGTAGTCAACTAATTTACACAGATAACCAATAATACGCAACAATTTGACAAATGACAGAAGAACGAAGAAGAACGAAAACAGTTTATTTGTAATTAGGCAAATTCGAAATAAATCCTACATTGTCAATATTATAAAAAACTATCTATATTTGTATATGTAGACAGGGCATTAATTTATGGTGTAATTAATTCCGTGGTAGCAAGAGAGTAGTTAATTATGGCATAATTAATTCCCGTGCAATTAATTCTTATAAGTCCACCTTGTTATACCTTTCTAAATATTCAGAACAATCTGGTACGGTCGATAAACACCAACCTTCCAATAACAACTAAGGACTTTCTACAAACTTAAACGACGGGAAAAACCTCTGGGTGTCGGTAGAGAAATATCAAATTCTTTTACCTTAGCTACATACAATAATATGCTCGTTTTGTGCTATTTCTTTCTGTATTTTAAACATTTTATGTTTTTATGATGTTATAAAATTATAAAACCTTTCAAACGTCATTTCTGTGCTATCTTTGTCATATCATATACGAATTTCTTGCTCTTGTGCTTTGTGAGCTATTCAACTTTTCACAATGGGCCGTCATGTGCATAGTCGCCGTTTTCACATTGAAAATCGTGTTTCAATGTTGTGCTCATTTGTTGCTATTTTCGTAGCATAACACAAATTTTGTGTCCGTGTGGTGTTAGAGATTCATCAGAAATTCTTTTTTTAATATGCGTATTCTGAATTAATATTTTAGAAATTCTCTAAAGATTTTCCAAACATCTTCAAGGAATCTTTAAAGAACCCTCTGCGAAGCTTATTAAGCGTTTTTTAGAGATAATTCAACTATTCCTCTTGGTATTTATTACGTATGTATTCCTCCGAGGTAAAGGTAGGTACGTTAGAGGTTTTTCATAAATTCTTGTAGAGGTTTGTAGGTATTCCAAGTCTATGATGGAAAATATAAAAAAAATCTGTTTTTGGAAAAATGTCTCAGAGATATATTTCTTCAAAGAATCACGGCAGAATCGATAACGAAACGCCAGACATAAATTTAAAACTAGCATCTTGTAGAGGTAAAAAAGTGGCCATAATAATGTGTCATTTATTTTGAAATCTCTTTTTAAATAACTTAGGTAAAAATAAAAACGATTTTGCAAAATTTCGTTTTTTTTTCAGGATATCTCCGGGAGTAGTCGGAATTTTTCCAATTTCAAAACGGCATTTTGTTAAGTATCAAAATATGCAACTACCTACCTATATCTTACAGTTTCCGAGATCCCCCTGGTGGTCCTCAAATTTGAATCAGCCTGCATGTAGGTTCAATAGTTGAATAATAAGAAAAAATATGTCGCTATAAGCTTGAGTGACACTTTCTATAATTTGAAACTGTCACCACTCGTGTCACCATTTGTAAAAGAACAACAACCCTTTGTAAAATTCCTACAAAACGATTACCGAACCTTAAAATAAAATAAAATTAGAGACTAATCTGAGGGGACTAAACTGAACACAATTTATTTAGGGATCAATAAAAAATGTTGTAAAAACAGGTTGACAATAAATATACCCACACGTTAAGTTAATGATAAATTACCAACATTTAATCATAAAGATCTCATATTTATATTTTATTCTGGTAACAAAAATAACGCCGTTGGTGACAGTTACCGATATCACCCAAATATGTAGGCAATTAAACTATAAAATGTAAATCAACCCTCCGGCAAGGCCGAATAGAAGTTTTTTTAATTAACAAATTCTTAACATATGCTTGCCTCACGTTGTGATTTTTCTGTTGCCATGGCATGGACAGGTTCCGCTTTAATAAATATTAATGAAATTGAAATTGGATCACCTATTTATAATAAAACAGACATAGGAAATTAAAGCCAAACTACTATGATTACGTAATTAATGACATGCTAATTAATCGTTCCTTCACCGTTTGACAGAATCTTGCAAATCGGAGGTAGGTACGTTAAATTGATAGGAAATGATTTCCGTTTTTCGGTGAAAATTACGTAACTGTAAAGCCGTAATAATTCCTAAGAGGTGGACACAATACGTGCGCGTACGTAATTGTGATAAAAGATAAGTCATTTATCAAGGAGATAAATGTCAACGACCTGTTAGCTCATCACCGAGAATTCTGTATCTAATCAAAAGTTTTTTAGTATTATCACGATAGTTTTAACCAAATTTCTTAATCTAAGCTGAACTGTACAAATTTCGGCTCTAGTTTGAATTGATGTTTCTGTAGGACCCTAATTTTGTCTTGATTTTCCTGGATCGTCGATTAATAGAGTCGAAGAAAAATTGTAATTACCAGGCATCGGTGAAAGAAGCGATCGTCAATCATATGAGCACTTAACAAATTGTTTTCCTATTCCTGAAAAAAGAAAGTTAAAATGGAATTGAGCCTTCTGTTTTGTTTGCGGCAGTTGTGTGGAATTGTGACACCTGTACACGTATAATTTGCTATAATAAGTGTTAAATTGCTAGCACATCTGTAGATTCTGTACCTGTAGCCTTACAACACCATTTTTCATTGGCAGACCGCTTTCAATTACACAAACGATACGGAGTAGCAATACTGTAAATTATTATCGCGAGAGAGGCCTTTTCAAAGCTAGTGTAAATTAATTTAAAAGGAGAAACTCCCCATCGTGTTCCTTTATGTAATGTAATGTTTTTATCCAATGATAATGCTGATCTAAGACTAACAATAACACTTTTAAGAGTATGATATGACTAATATATGGAAAGATAAATAAATAAAACAACAAATTATAGATAAGCAAATATGTATTCGCTATAATACATAAATCCACAGAAGCGAAAAGAATCAATTCCCTTCATCGTACAAAAGGCACAAAGGAAAATAGGCGCTATCGACATTAAATACGTGGGAAATGGAGTACGTAAAACATTCTTATAATAAATTAAGGGTGTGTAATAATAAACGGTGAACGCTCTAAAGGTAAGGCGTAGCTAGACAAAAGGAAAGCTTTGGAATTTCATAGAGTTTAAATAATTTCAATAATGAAAGATGTATTTTGGAATAATGGTATAATACCGACCCTTGGAAAACACATTTTATTACACGCCTTATGTGTATTTACCGAAACCAGTTTTTTTTTCATCACAAGAGATAATAAATTTGATGCGAAAGAGAGCATGCGGGGTTGTAGTTCGACTTTGAACCCTCCTCCCCAGACAAATCGCAGCAAAGCGGGGTTGAGAAATCGAACTGCTTGACGTCGCTTGCTACTTACACATCAGACGTAATATAACATCTTATTTAGAAAATAAAAAAGATTTACCGTTGCTAATAGGAATTTTCTTATTGAATTTAAAGGGGAGAATTTGTAATCGAATAAATATTTTATTTATTGAGCCTACTGTGTTAAATTTTATTACAAAAACAATGCGACTCTATGAAAACATTAGTTTATTAAATGCCCTTTGTTATATAATACATTTTCAGCTGTATGCGAAAGTTTCGTTGCCGTAGCTTTAATAAAAAGACCTATACAGCTTCTAGTATAAACTAAAGAATAGTCTGAATTCATTTTGAGCATTTAAAGTATAAATTCAAGATACTTTCATGAAATTCTTCTGATCTCACAAATATTTGTTGCGGATTTACTTATGACTGGCTTCCTACCTACCTCATAACGATATTTTATTACCTTTTCAGCCACATATAAGCATATGATCTAATATCATTCGCAATTGTAGTTTACAGTCAATTACCATCAAAATCAACTGACGAAGCTCGCGGCTATGGCGCGATTTATATAAAGCGTTTTTCTAGACATCCGTTCTTAACATTATTGGTTGCTATCTAACTGAATGGCTTTATAAAGATAAAATATATCTAGATTTAACGATTTGTAGTTGCATGCCTATAAATCCCGCATCAATCATTACAGATGGGAATATTAAAACGTATCTTCGTCACTAAGGATCGGGTAGGGTAATTTTGTTATAATACCACATGCTTTTAACTCATTTCGAATACGAGACGAAAGTGGTTTATTCTTTCTAAATTTAGTACAACAGTGGGAGTGCACAAGCACATAATTTACAAGTGTAAAAAGAAGAATATAGTTCATTGAAAACTGAATCATATTGTGGAATAATGAACGTATTACCTAAAACTCTCTTGCAAATTCCAAATTCTAGTTAGTATTGTAATGATACGAGTATATCATAATTCCAACAAATATCAAGTTTCCGAAGCGGACATACCCAGACCCTTCTATGGGATCAATTAAAACAGCAGGATGTTTCAATAGCTCTCCAACATTTTTTTGTATCTGTTGCTGAAGGTCGAAGAATAATCTTTGTTAATAAAATGAGTTCGTGTTAAATTGAGATGCGAAGAAACGAGAGTGGTATTTTGTGAAACGAAAAAGAACGCAGTTTTGCAATTTTTAAGATTATTTGCAAATTTAAATCTAATTAATTAAGAAATTGACAATTGAAACAATCTGTACATTTTAAGTTTATTAAAAAAATGCAAAAATTTAGGCCTACACTCCAGCAACTCGTTAAAGCCGCCCCTTCCGAAAATGTTTTTTTAGAAATGTTATAAAGAAAAATTTTAAGCTTCGTTCGATACTCATTGAGGGGGGCTTGCATTTTTGTGTCACCCTTCGTGAAATAGATGTTCTATTGCTATTCAATTGACAGAGGAGCCCGCCTAGGTAGCACTTTTGCAACTAGGTCCAGAGCCGGTTCCTCTCAATAAACGATAGAGCCCTGTTTAGCCTAAGTTGCTTCAACCTCCCCGATTCCAGATATCTCTCTCTGATCAAGACGTTACAATGGCAGATCACATGCTCGGTAGTTTCATCTGCCTCCTCCAGAAGCCCAATGCAGGTGATAGTTGACCATCCATAAGGACACTGGCGAGTTACCTAATCTGACTTCTATTCAGTTTTAGAAGCTTAGAAGACTCAGATTCACCAAGGGGCCCTGTTAAAAAGACCCTGGGCTGCCTGACTAGCCTCAGTCCAGTTGCTTGTTGCCACTGAGCCTGGAATTGAGTGGTCACCCAGTCTTTAATCCTGGTTTTGACACCGAAGGGAACAATTTCTAGGTTAGGCTCGGGCGCTACCAACACCCCACCACTGCCTCGACGAGCCGTCTCGTCCACCATTTCGTTGCCCCCTATTCCGCAGTGCGCTGGCACCCAGATCAAGCGTACCATATTAGACTCTTGCTAATTGATTACTTGAAAACGGTTGTAGTCATGGCAACCTATTTTTATCAGTGCATAGAGAATGAATAGGACTTTCTTTTAGTGCACTTAAAAAAAAGTTAAGTTGCGTACGACCGCCCCTATGGATATCCAAATTTATGAAACTTCAAAGACTAAAAACTCAGTTTTTTTAAATGGAATGACCATGTTCTTACTATTCCATGAGATAAAGAATCGACTCTTTGGTGTTAGTAAGACAGCCCGGATCACAATCCTTCTTGTGAGGGAGGAGAATAGTAATCTGAGGGTTTTCCTCGCAGACAGTGGCGCGGGGTCGTAACTGCGTAGAAAGAAAAAGTGCCCAAAATTTGGGTGCCCCCCCCCATTAATTTAATAGTTACAAATTTTTGTTTTCATATTATTCCAGTTATTTAGATTTTGAGTATAATTCGAATATTTTATAATGCAAGTGACGGAAACAAATCTAGCCCCTTTAATTTCTTTCGGAACTTGTTTCATGATAAGTATACTTCAAGCATGCATTCCAGTAATTCATTTTGTGTTGTTTTAGATGAGAATTAGCGGATTTTTTTTGACAAAAAATCGTATGGAAAATGTTACCTTTTTCACGATTTTTACTATCCGTTTCCATGACGTTTAGTCCGATCTATAAACAATAGCAACATTTTATTTGCAGTTTTATTAATGAGGCCGAAGTATCATTTTCAGCAATAGTTGTACAAATAACTATTCAAATCTTTATCTAAACAAGTACCGAAATTTATTAATTTTCTGAATACCTACTCCTTTATTTTCGGATTTATCGCTATTGTCGTGTCCTCTTAAAGAAGATTCAGACACATTTCGTTTTCTAACAATATTTAAGTCCGGTAACGGCCTGCTTAATTGCTTTATTTAAAGTCTATCTTCCAGAGAATGCATGGAAAAAGATTTATTTAAATGATTTTTTAATTTGTGTATTTTACGTAACAATTAATCCGGGAAGTGTAATCTTACACAGAAGTAAAAAAAAATTGTTTGACTTATCACGACTGAAACAAGGAAAACGGCGCAAAGCATAGTAATACACGCACACATTATTCAATTGTGCTTATGAGCCAAACTTCTGATGGCTCAAGTTGTACGTATAAAACGCTACTTCGGTTTCGCTCCTCCCACCCCTCTACTCCCCGCGGAAGTCCATACTTGTAGGAAAATACGAGCCAGTTTTAGTTTGGCACGGCTCGATCGTATGAGAAGTCCACGGATAAGCACCAATGAATGAATTCTTCTTGGTACCTAATGTATCAAATCATTTACTTTTTTTGTTTTAAGTTTTAAAACACAATTATTTACTCTAGTGAGCACAATTAATAATAGTTAATTATATTTTAAGAATTGATAATTAGCAGGTTCCTTTAGGTGGTGCCATGGCTCCTTGGCTCTTTATAGAGAGCCGCCCCTG